>NW_011361894.1:132422-179371 GCF_000735185.1 Notothenia coriiceps
GGCCTTGGAAGACCGGAAGCTGTGTGGTTCATAAAAAATGTTCTTCCTCAATATCAAGCCACAATTATTGTTTTTCTTTTAAATCGATAATGTCTGACTTTTTTTGCCGTCCGCAAGGAAAAGAAATGGGGCTCAGAGCCTCAGAATACTGAAATCTGTATTTTTTAAAACACTTTTTTCCGTCTAATTTGTTATTCTTTTCTAAACTACACTGTTATTTACTCAACAATAACACACAATTATACTTGTTTTTATTTATTTGTTTGATTCTATAATCTCGGGCGTTTTTGGCATCCGTCAGGTACGGAATTTAAAAATAAAATAACTAGTTATTTGCTAGATTTAGCATATTCTCGAGGTAGTGCTGCTAGCTACTTTCATTGAAAAGGAGTTGGCAACTTTGGGCTTAGTTTTAAGGTTAGATAATTAAATGAATTAAGCTTACTCTCTTTCTTCTTTAACAATACCACCTTGATTTCAGACAGTAAGAACCAGCTTTTTATAAACTGGCGAACATTCACCAGCTAGTGAGCTAATCAAGCTAACTTTTGCCTTACATCTCCAGGTTCTGCTTGTGTGAACTACAATGTCAAGATAACAGCTCAAGAAAATCACTTGCTCATCACTTTGGCGTAAGCTTAATTTCATGACCCGTGTGACGTCTGCAACCCCTAAACCACTCTAAATCAGGAGTGCGAGACAAAAGAGTTGCATTAACTTTCTATTCATGTCAGATAAAAAATTGATAAGAAGTTGTAAATTGTTCAACTTCTAAAATGGTCTTCCTTCTGTCCGGGGGCCTTAACCAACTCAGGCTTCATTCATATTTATCACCCCCTCAGTGTAGTGATTTAAGATCATGCACCAACTCCCTGAGCCCTATTCAGTCATTGCATTCTTAACCACAAACCTGAGGCTAAATCATACTGTCATACTCTGAGGTGCTAAGGTTACAGTGACTGTTTGCAGTGTGCTCAGCCTTCATGGTCAGAGGAGACTGAACCATTTCACACCCTGCCAGCAGAGGAGGGAGGGTACGTCAACATGTGGTTATCCACCTGTAATAACACGCTGTCTACCTTTTTATATACACCACTGAACACCTGTGAGCCACAGTCCTGCCGAGTCAGCTTTTTATTTGCTTGCATAGCCTTACTTTTTGTAGCCGGGTGCTTGCCTGCATGTATTTTACTCTGTGGCCAACGGACAGCACATTCATTTATTAGAAAATGTAGTGCAGCATTGCAGTGAGGATTGCATGAATAATATTTTCATCTTTATATAGACTTTGTATTGTTATGCATTCGGACTTTGGACATCTTGAAAATGCTCAATTAATATTAGAGATACTGACACGCTGAACTACATTTTCTAAACTCCAGTGGGAGTGCCAAATAATCTGAATAAAGACAAGAGCCACAGCATTTCCATAAAACGACATTATATCTCACTGCATGGAGTGCTGTGAAAGATTGGTGTTATTACAAAAAGATAAATCACTGTGGATGACTTATGTGTTCTTTGGTTCTTTGCAATGACTCAGCCTACAATTGTATGATAGGAACGGTGATGATTAAACCTACACTATTATTTATTACTTACTTATTACACTTTTAATTATAGGCAGAGGAGCGATTCTCGATTGCAGCTAAACAACAGTAACAATGCATTGTAGCATAGGGTGTCATTCACTAGCGATGCACAGGACATGTCCCCCACCACTTTTGAAAAGGCCGTTTTAAGAATGTTTATTTCCACCATTGAAATACATTCAATGCAATGTTAATACAAAATGAATAAACATGGCTTTACCAAAACAAGAAATTGAAGCTTGTAATCCCCCTATCCATCTGATACTTTGATTCACGAAAACATGCTTGCGCTCAATATTAACAATTTGTGCAACCACTGGAGTCGCCCCCTGCTGGCTATTAAAAAAAGTTCAGGTTTAACTCACTTACACATTGGCTTCACTTTGCAGGCCTGGAGGTTGCCCCTTGGCTACAACAGAAAGCTTGACAGGCATGGCAACAGTAACTAAGGGAGCGGGGTTACTATCAACATGTCAGCACCTTCAACATTCCATCTCTAATTGATCAGAGGCTTGTGGGCTTTTTGGAAAACATTTGAGAAATGAAGGAAAAGGGGACTTCCCAATCATGTGAACCAGATGCTTCTCATTCTCTCTATCTCCTTTCACCCATCTCTTCTTAAAACTTCTCATGGATTCTTCTGGTTTGAACATGGAAGGCAAGTAAAATCATTTTGACATGATATATGAGGTAGTAAACCACCTGGCACGGCTCAGGAAACTATATGTCAACTTGAATGAACATTATATTCTCAAAAAGAGACAAATAAAGCAGCTTGGTAATCTATTTAGATTATGTTCTCCTACTTTTTGGAGCAGGGGAAAGAATCTGGCTCATTCAGTTGGCCTCAATAATGAGCTGGAAGAAAATCAATACTCCCTCTCTTATTCAGTGTGTGTGTTTGGGATATAATTAGCTTATAAAACATACAAACTTCAGCAGTGGTTTATGTGGATCTGAACACACAATCTGTGCCTTAGAAAAAATAAAATACCCATATTAAAAAAACTGTTTAAAGCTGAAACAGATAAATGTTTCTGCAGAACGTTCATTATTTTGCCAAGTAGTTTATCTCTCTTTTCTTTGCCCACCAAAAGGGCCTTGGTGGTTGTACGTGGTTGTAATTGTACATCTGGTAGCAGTTAAAACTGCGTACTTGGCACTACCGAGGTTTCTGCTGCTCGATGAGAGCAACAACACGTTCAAATAGCAGCTGAGGCCCGACTCAGGTCTCTCACTTCATCTCCTATAGAGACAAAAAAGACATTTGACTCAAACAAGATCAAACTTTAGTTTCTATGGGAGGGAGGCGAGATGCAGAAGTCATCGGCTTACCTTCAAATCTTACTTCGATTTCTTTTCTGAATCCTCAGATGTTGCCGAGTGAGCACATGACATGGAGAATGAGCATAAAAGCGACGAGGGAGAAGGCAGGGAAGTGCGGTGTTAGCATGGGATAGAGAAAAAGGGATTGAACACCCCCAGAGATGGTTGATGAAAATAGCAAAGCAGATTCAAGGCCTTCCACCAATGCAGATCATACCACACCTAGTGATGATAACGTCACATGTTCCTTCTTTTCCCTTCTTGGTTGAATTGCTATTTCCAATCTCAATGTCCTATCACCTTCTCTCCAGGTTAAAGAAAAAGTGATTTCCATTCTCCCAAAGGTAGGAAAGCATTGAGAGTGTTAGAATTTCGGTGTCTAAGATCCCTTTGTCTCGAACAGGCTTTGCTGCATGTTCTCCTCCTGTCTCCTACCATTTTGTACGACCTTTTCCGATAAGAAGGCAGTGTTATTACCTCAAACAAAATGACTTTCTGGAAGATGAAATAGATAGACCTCCTATGTAGTGCAAATGGCATCATTCCCAAGAGAGCCATTACTATTTGGGTTATTTCATTCCATTTTTTATCCCAGACGATTTCCCATGGCTTTCAGCTAAAGCCACTGTTTGCTGAAATAAAATGAGGTTGTGTGATTCCAGCCTCTAACAAGTGTTCTCTCCTCGCGAGGCACAACACCCTCAGAATCACACACCAGTTTAAAGCAACAAACCGATACCAGACAACAACACCTTTTAACTTTCTTTGAAATCCAGATGTTGCTTGATGACAGTGGTGGTGAAAAAGACCTACAGCAGACAGAGTTCCTGAGGAATGTTTTCACAAGCCAAATGTGTTCACCATGACATAATTCTGAATATCTATAATCAATATAAATGAACTATAATCAGAGTATTTAACCTCCTCTGCGGGTTGCCTACTGTATAATTGTCAGTAAATAGATAGGGTTTGCTTCGGTGATTGAATATACAGTAACTACATTTACTTAAGAATTGTATTTATGTACAATTTTCTGGAACTGATAGTTTTATTATGTGCTACTTTATACTTCTATTCCACTGCATTTCAGATGTGAGGATGATAATAAAGTTAATTATAAAACACAATTGGGTTTTTCTCACAATACAATTCTGTGTTGCAGATCATCTGCTGACCTGTAAATGTTGGACAACTGGACTAAAATACAAACTAAACTGTAGATATGAGCATAAATGATAACTATATAATAATATTGAAACCACAGGGGGCAATTCCTCTGGATAGAACTGAATAAAGAAGTGCTTTAACTTTAACGCTTTAATTAGATTTACTGTAGCCACATCTTCTGTACTTTACTTAAGTAGGATTATAAATGCAGGATTTATCACTGTGACAGTGTTATTTTTATTGAGTAAAGGACCTTCGTACATGCTCCTCCACTGGCCTAACTGATGTTTACTGTACAAATGTATAGTAGCTGGTTGTTCAGAAGAAGAAAAAATGCTGTGATCCACTAATCACGGTTCAGCCGGGTTGGAATGTAATTATAAAACCATTATGAGGTGCTGAGGGCAGCAAGAACAAGACATGCAAGGGTGAACAGCCCAGACTCTCCTCGCCACCAGGTTACCTTACATTTCTGCAACCCAAGCAGCTCAACCCCCTCACCCACCTCCCCTCCAGCTCCTGACTGTGGTAATGACCAGAAGCAGGCACAGTCTCCTTGGCACAGCCCATCTGTTGTATTTGTTTTTTAGACCCGGGTTGTAGTGGGGAGTGGGTTGATGTGTGGGCTGGTGTTGGCCTCGGTGAGGAATGAGAAAATGATGGGAGGTTTCAGCCACAAGTTGTTGCTGGTCTGTTATTACAGTAGGTTGAACGTTAGCAACGGTTACATGGCCAAACAGACTGACACAATGTTCATCTCTAAATTAAGCCCCGGCTTACTGACGCAGTTGGTCGGCCACGTTGGGCTCGATGAGGATGATGAATCAGAGGAGGTAGCCTGACTGTACCCGCCACAGACGTGGACAAAGGATTCTGCTGAAAGTGAAAATGTATATCAAGAATTCCAGAATCAGAAATATACTATAAAATACTTTAACTGGGCGGTGGGGTGGCTCAATGGGTAGTCCTGGCCCATTCATCTCGTGCTGCTTTTTTAGGGTTTCTCCCACGTTTCTTTTGGTTTCCTTACATGCCAATTTAAAAACCTGTCCTTTATCTATCTGGCGGCCATAAGCTTCTGGAGGTAAGGGGCTACATTTCTGGGTTAACTAGGTATTAGCGGATATCGGGGCCGTGACTTTCTTTCCGTACGTAATTGAATTCAACTGTCAACTTAATAGGCGAGATTGGAGTTGGAATGAAAAGTCTAGATGGTTTCAAAAGTAGCTAGTTTAGAAGGAAATGTTTTGCTAATGCATTGTCAAACAATAGTTGATTGGTTCAGAGATCGCATATCGGCCAATACGTTTGACCTCTTTTGCTCACCATTGCTTTACTGCATTCAACCCAAAGCCTTTTCAAATGTGATAAGTCAATACTACACACAGAATGACAATCTGCACCAACATTTGGTGCATTAAAATGCAGAATCTGTTTATAGATATTCTTATATACTAAATGTTCTGCAACTGCCCTTGACACAGTGAACCTTCTACTAAACACACTAAAAAACTGCTGAACACTTCTCCTTACCTATTATATTAAAGGATTTCTGATAATTAACAGGTGGGGCAAACACTGCCACACTTCGCCCATTTCACAGTGTTCAGGTTACAACATATGCCACATGGAGAGGGTCAGTGAGCAATGAATGACTTGATGAAATCTCATAATGTACCTTTCCTGTCAGGGTTTCGTATTCAGGTCCTTCAGCCATTGATACTAGTGTAAATATATAACTCTCTCCTCTCAATGATCCCCAGACAAGCTGGCTTTTGTTTGCAATGTAAGCAGCCCACTGGTTGCCTGCTTGCTCTCTCTGTCTCATGCACACGGTCACTGCTAAAGCCAGCCATTGTTCCAGGCCAAGATAATAGTATCAGTCCTTGATGGGGGATTTTGCAGTTGGATTGGCACCAGCTGTTTAAGCAGCCATACTTTGTGGACCTGATTAGATTGCAAAATTACACCCCATCTCATCTGACACTAGTTATTGGACCATAATACGTAGCGAACGCACTGCGCTTTACAACTCAGATCTACAAATAAATTGCACGAATCCCCTCCACAGTTGAGCATGTGCAGAGTGAAGAGAAACAGCTCAATCTGCTGCCAGTGTTCAGAGAATTGGTGCGTAATGTTTTGACTTTAAAAGATAATTCAGAGAGTTTAATCAGTATCCTAATCAATATTCCCTAAAGAAAGGAGAAAGGAGAATGTTTTCGTTTTAAGGATATTATTGCCAGACCTCTGAGATGTGTGTACTGTCTATACAGTATGTGTGTTGATCGTTTCTGTTTCATCAGTAGTGGACTGAAAAGTAACACTTTGGCCCAATTCCAAACAGCCCCCTACACCCTACCCTTGTGCCTTCCTCGGGCGTTTCTGCACATTTCTTCTGACTTTTTATTTGGTGATCATTTTGGCTGTGCTACAGCTTTTGGCATGGAATTTTGTAAGAAGTCTTCTTTTGAGTCAAATATTTGAAATCCATTGTCGTTTACTCTTATATGTTTTGTATACTCTTGTGAAGCATTTTGCACCCTCTGGACACCTTCATGGCAAAAATGTACACGCCCCAAAAAACTGCTATTAAATCATTTTTCATGAATCACTTATACAACTTCTAACGTGCTCAAAAATACCAAACATTCAATCATTTTCAGGATTTTAACCCATTCAATGCCTGTTTAATTATTTTCATTTATCTTAAAATGAAATTGTTTCAATATAATAATTAGTAGGGGGTTGGAACTTTGGTGGTTATTAGAGTCTTGGATAAGTCAAAGATTATCAACAAAATTGATTTGACTGCATTATTATTGTTTACGCAGTATCAGATACTACCTCTGGACACCTTCGTGGCAAAAATGTACACTCGGGGCCCCCTGGAAGACACACGGCTCCATAACATAACTGGCAACAATGTAAGAATTTCATGCATCGGCCTACAGTGGGAAAATGGTTGAATCTGGTGGAATAGAGTAGAAATATAAAATATCACTACTTTTCCTCTAAATGAAATGCTGACATTACAAAATGCATGGTTTTATACTGCAATGGTAGTGAGATCAAAAAAGGTGGTTTGAATGGAAGTCAATTAGGCATTTTTGGCCACGAAGGTGTCCAGAGGTATCCGACTAAAATAATAATGCAGTCAAATCAACTTTTTTGTTCATCTTTGACACATTCAAGACTCTGATAACCACCAAAGCCCCATCCCCCTACTAATTATTATATGGAAAATAATTGAGTTTGTGTATGTTTTTGTAATAAATAATGCAAATAATTAAACAGGCATTTAAAGGGTTAAAATCCAGAAAATGATGTTTGGTAGTGTTGAGTAGTTAGAAGTTGTGTAATTGATTCATGAAAAGAAAGTAGAAAAAAATATTGATGTATGATGATTTAGTAGTTTTTGGGGTGTGTACATTTTTGCCACGAAGGTGTCGACAGGATGACAATTCAAAGAGGGCACAAGGGTTTAGAGGGTGCACTAGTTAGGTTAACTTAGTAGGACATCAGATCTAATAGGGTCCAATTCTCATCTTTTCTTATCCAACACATGCAGAGGTATAGCTTAAACACAGATGATGTTAACGGTCAAAAATTAAATCAATCCAAAATGTTGGTTTAAAACTAAAAACCTTAAAAATTAATGATGATAAGATGTTTGGGGCTTATTAGTAATTGCTCGTATGTTTACACTGTAAACAAAGCCTGACAGAACTGCTGCTGTAGATTTCAGGTTGTTTTTTTAAATTTCAAAATACAATAAAATATAGTTCAATCCTCACACCTTAAAGCCTTTAATGGTCTATCATTTTTGTGGGTTGTTACTTTTCAGTAACTTTTGAAGAATAATGCATATTATTTTAGATTATATTGATATTTAATCAATGCTATCTATTATGTTATAGCTTATTCATCTTTGATAAACATTGGACTTGGTGATTATACAGTTGCACATGTTCATTACAGCGCGGAGCGCGGTTTAAGCGTGCCATGCCTGGCCCGTTTTTGGTTGCGTTTCCACTTGGCTTAGTACCGGCTAGCGGGTACTATTTCACAGTTTTTCTGGCCCCATAAAATCGAGGTTCTTAGCGGGTCCAACAACCAGGCTGAGTCGGGCTGAGTATGCTAAACTAGATAGAGAATCGCTGGCAAGGGGGCTACAACTACAACAAAATGCACATATTTGACCGTGATTTAATTGTAATACATGTTTCAAAATAATGCCAAAGTAACAAAATACTGATACCGGTTAGTAAAAACCATGAATTAATGCTTTGACAAGTCTGCAGACAGACGGCAGGCAAAAAACCTTTTAAAATGCGTGTTTTCTAAATGGAGATCGGCTAATCTAACGCAGTATATGCTCCGACCGTCCACACTCACAACAACGGCCTATACAGACAAATAAACCAGCGACTGTATTCGCCATGACACAGGCAGTCTGTGGTTTGTACTTGTTTAACTTTTGTCTAGTTTCTGAACAGATATGAGGAGCTGTGAGCTTGAGTGCTAACAGCTAACGGCTGATGTTGTTCGCATTGAAGATGACGTCACGGCTCCGCCTGCGTTACTATAGTTACTGTCCCAGCTACTGCCCCAGCTACTAAACTGTAATGGAAACGCAGCATAAAGTGAGCCAGTCCTAACAAGGCCTAACTATACCGTATTAAGCAGAGCAGGGCCCTGCAATGGAAATGCGCCATTATAGCAGGGACCAATTTATTTTCAATCCCACATACTCTCATCCTGCGGTATACTATCCAGCACACCAGGTGTAATCATTTACCAAAGAAAATAGTCAATTATTCCCCTACTCCTTTTGGTGTCAGGTTTGCTGAAATTTAAAGTGCCCAGCTGTTTTTGAAATGACTCACCACTTTCAATTTGTCACCAATTTTCAAAGTTGTTTGTCTTCAGTTGGAACTGAGTGGCTGAGTGCCAGTGGAGGGAAATCAGACAGTATTGCAAAAAGGATCAACACATTGTCGACTTAATACTTTTCCTGTAATTTGTTGACATAATGAAAAATATAATAAACATTACACTTATTTGCTGAATAAGCTGTGTTGTTTTTTACTGCTTTATACTGAGAGACATTGTTACAAAATAACAGAAATGCCTCTTGTGCTGATAGCTCTTGACACTCATAATCAATGCCTGCAACAAATGATGAAATATGGATGAAACCAAGATGGGCACAAAATCACAACAACAGTAATTTCATGCAATCTGCCTGGTATGACTAAATCACACAAAGGGTAAGTTTTAAAACCAACCAACGCACTGCCATCTGTCATAAACAGCACACATCATGAGAACGGCCCTCTCTTCAGCTGTGAAATGATATATACCATCACTGTAATTATTGCCCACACATCTGTTATCACTGCCTACAAAATCCCCATGCGAAATCCCCAACGCACAACAGCAGGTAGGTTAGTGATAGATTTACTGAGTGGTGTAGTGGAGAACAGAGAGTGAGATTTATGGCAGGTCTGCTGCCTTTGAGGCAGAGACACCTTCAGAGCCTTCGTAGATTGTTCCTATTAAGATTAATAATGCTTGTATTTACAAGGCCCACATCTCCCCTCAGAGCCCCGAGGCTGCCACCCTGGTGCCAAACCACCAGCAGACCGGCTGACGGAAAGAGCCGTGAATGAGTGTGTGTGAGAAATGGGGATGAGAAAACACATGATGATTTGCACAGCAGTTCTTTGTAATGCTTTTTAGCTTTCTTAAAGGAAAATAAAATATTTTTACCATTATAGTTTAAATTCTATCTTATGTGTTAGTGAGAAAAAAATTGTCTGTGCCAATGTTACTTTAAACATAATAATGATTGCGTATGGAGCCAGAGTTTGAAAACGTTTTTTCTTACTTTCAAGTCTGCATCCAGTGATGAACACTTTATCACAAACCTTAGTGTGCTTACTTTATTCAAATGTTTAACTAATTTACCATCTTAAACTCAGTTTGTATCACCATACCAGGACTGAAAATGGGAATTATTTGTTCTTTAAAGTAATAGTTTTACATTTAGAGAAATATGTGCTTTTTGGTTGAGAGTTAGATAAAAAGATCAATATCGATCCTCATTTCTGACCAGTAAATATAGGACTACAGCCCAACAGCAGCCAGTTAGCTTAGAAAGAGAATGGCTAGCTCTTTCCGAATAAAAAAAATAAGAAATATGCCTCCCAGCACCTCTAATGCCCAGTTATACAAATCGTACTTCTTGTTTGTTCAATTTACAAACAAACAGTGTTAAAATAACAAGTTGAGGTTCTCTGAGGATTTTATGCCGGACAGTTACTTCTTACAGTTAAGACATATTGTTAAGCTAAGTAAAGTTGGTTGTAAGTTGTTAGTATTTGAAACAGTAAATTAAAATAAAGTTCTAAATGATTATTTGTATATGATCAAAACACATTAAGGTATTAGATAGTCACTTGTTTTTTCATAGGGTGAAGAGAGGAATCTAGGCATACTGCAAGTTCAGACTCACTCGACATATCCATTTCAGTCGGACAACTCACGTGTTTCTTTAACATGTTTATTAGAAGCAGCATATAGTTGAGTTTGGCGTCTAGGCTCGGGCCTCATCACTCCATATACATAGCACGATGAGTGATGATTAAATAACTAACCCCCCTACTTCCCCCCTGGAAGTTAGGGTGGAAGCTGGGGTGGTGGTGGGGCAGGCAAGCAGCAGCGACGTGGAAGTAGCAATAGCAGCAGCAAGCAATGCATCTGGCAGGTTAAATAGAGCGGCATATTAAGGAGAGTCTGTTTGGTTGGTTGTAGAGTGGCAAGGGGCGTTTTGTATGAATGCAGCATAAGTGCTCGAGTTGACTGCCTGAACTAGCTCGCAGGCGTCGCCCCATTTAATGTAAGGCTAATATATGTTAACTATTTCCTTCATAGAGGATGAGAACCACAATCCATGATATTTGCTCTACCTTAAGCACCTTCAGATATTTTGTTTTACAGGGTCTCAGATTTAAATGTAATTTTCTTTTCTGCCTCACTATCCGCTAAAGCATACTCACAATCACTTGGATCTTAAATGTTGAGATTAACCTGAACTGGGACCAGGTTTTACACCCATCAGCTAAGAAAGAACCTTTGCATCTATTGTTTTGCAAAAAAGCACGTTCATAGTTGCCCGCAAGCACCTGCTGCTGTCGGGATCTGGAGTATAGCGAAGGCCACGGCGGACAGCGGCGCCGAAGAACACAGCCCTTTCCACCACGTGGACTCGGACACGTGTTGGCATGAGCTTCATATCCTCGCACCCTTCCGTAATCCCTGCTTGGCTGAGAATCTGGCAAAGGATTTTACCCTCGTCGAGATGTAGATGGTACAACAGGTTTGAGATCACGTGGTAAGCGCCATTTATCTGCTCCCTGGCTAGTGTCTGCTGACCCACGTGCTTGGGATCCAGCATGTTCGCCACCGCATGGAAGGGCATCGCGCAAAAACTCCTGACACAAGTCTAATGACAGCTTTCTGTTCGGCACAGTGCAGCACAAACCCCGCAAGCAAAGCGCCAATTGGGTACCTCAACTGACTGAACATGTCATAACATTAGAGATAAAGGCATCTGCTCTTTTCATGTAATCAATATCATTCCCGATTAAGTAGAGGAGGTTTCTACTGCCCATTAAAATGTTATAGCTAGTAGGCCTACTCGGGATCTGATGGATGCATCTCTTTACAGAGGGGGTTTTGACCATCCAGGAGGCTGTTAAATATGTAAATCACACCAGTCTAGTCCGAGTTAATAGGCAGTGCCAAGGTTGCCCCATTAACAGCATGGTTTCCTATTTTCATAGTCTGCCAGCACCTAAAGGTCTCTGCTAATTTGATCTGCTCTCTCTAACATACCTGACCACCTGCTCAGCTCTCCTGCACAGAGCCTTCATTGATGGCAGGGCAACGGCGTCATCAAAGAGCTGTTGGACACACGCTGGTTAGCTTACTTACTCTACTTGAGCCCCTTGCTGCCAGATTTCCTGGGATGTCGTCAGTGACAACATCAAAAATATTTTCTGCTCCTACTTCGTAATCCTCAGCAATAAAAGTGCTCATGTGTGTGTGCTCCTTTGTCATTGTCTGTTTGTAGAAGAGCGGCACAGAAGTTGCAACAACATAAATAATAGTGCCAGTTTGTTTTTTGTCAGACAAGCCACTTCAGATGACTGTGACGAAGTTTGCTTTCCCTATGGCCTCATGAACCTGGCTTTGTACTCTGTCATACTCACAGTCCATAAGATGAGAGGACACAACGTCTCTGGTGGGCGGACAGTAAGCAGGCCGAGCACGCTGAAAAATCGTTTCCAATAAATATTGTCTGTGAGAGTGAGGGGTGACAAAGTGGCATACATAGACCTTGTCAGGCACTCGTCAGCGTACGCCTGGCAGCGCTGATCCACTGAATCAATGAGGAACTGTCCCCCAGGAGCAGGCAGATGGTAGGAACGAGAAGGAGGGGACAGGGATGGAGGCGGAGGAGCTCCTTGAATTTGTCCAAATGCATCTGCATGTTGGTGGCATTCTTCGAGTATGTCTTTAAACCCTCCCTTCTTTGATAACCGGGGTGAAATGCTTCCGAACACCACACTGCATGCTTGGCATCGTCCTGTGTAGGCAAATGAAATACAAGTTTAAAATGATCTATGTTGGGGAAGTGAAACTTTGTTTGTGTATTAAATGTCAGAGTAATCACACTGATGCTAATATGGTCCTACTTATTTGTTTATGTGCTAATTAGGATGCAACTAAGGATTATTTTCAAAGTCAGATCATATGTTGTTTATTTTCTCTATTGGTTCATTATTAATTTAGTTAGTAAAATGTCAAAACAAAGTGACAAATTGCCTACCACTACCCTCTAAAAAAAACCCATGCTGTAGCCAAATACTAAAACATAAACAAATATCTATGAATATTCAGTCTACTACTGTATCAAGAAAAGCAGGCAAGAAAGAAAGCAGCAAATCCCAACATTTAAAAGGTGGTAGGTTGTTCGGCTTGTTTCAGCTTGAAGTCGTTGCAACCATCGAATCAATTAATCTAATGTTCATTTGATTAACCAATAAATACATGTCAATACTATTAGCAAAACGCTGCATTAGAAATGATAAAGTCAAAATGAAATCGGGGCTAACTGAGGCATCTCATCAGATGTAGTAACTGGATACATCTGCTTGTAATAAACAGGCTGACAAACTTCATTGTTGACAGGTTACAAAGTCAAGACTCAATACTAAAGCTAAGAAAACATAATGGGTGTCCCTTCTAATACAAACTTCAACTTATCCCAGGTTATCTTTCTATCAATCAAAAGATGGCGGCCAGTTCAAATAGTGATTTTTCCATCATCATGTTATAATGCTTTGCAACAATTCCAGGACGTTAAACTTTCTTGGAATACTCCAGCTAAAATCAAAGATGGGTAATAGTCATATTGTGGTGGGAAATATGTTTTTTTTCTGTCCTGCTAAAAATGTGCCCACCCTTTATATTTATATTGGGTCCATTGTTGGCGTCCTAATTATCAGGTTGGGATCCACTGCTTTAGGACAATAGAGTTAAAGGTAATTTAAATTAACACAGGTATTTGCAGTGTGTAAGAAATTAAAATCAATGTTTATATGGCGTAATAAGATTGAATATACTGTAAACTTAAAAACCGTTTTATTCTGAAAATACTTCATTTCCAGTTAATGTTATTGCAGAATATTAAATGGATGTACAGTTTTATTTTGAAAAGCTTTATTCAAAACCGGTAACCGTGCGAGAACTGTTAAAACGGTTGTTAAAAAGAACCGCAACCGTAAACGGTTTTTTTTTTTTTTAAACTATTAAAAAAAAAAGGATTCCACCATAACAAGCAACTAGCCGTTAGCTTATCAACCTCTGGCTCTGTAAGCTGAGGTAAATACTTATTTTTGTTAACACATAGCCTGCTAAAAACATTAACTAGGTGTTTTAAAGAAAAAAAGTATTGAACTAGTAATACTCAGGGCGGGTTGTTGTTTTGAGCGTTAAAGTAAGGGAGCCCACGTGGATCAATAAACGTGGTTTCGACTGTGGAAGTAGCAGGAAAGCAAAGAGTAGGCCTAATTTGTGGGAAGAGAAATGTTTGAACAAATTCTGTTAATTGGCAGGTGACTACAGATGGAGCCACAACCATGAGAAGTGAAAGGTAAACACTTCGATACAACATTAAAAAAGCACTGAATGTTGATAACAAGTAAGCTTTGCAGGAATGAAATATGCTCTGAATGAGGCTACTCCTAGCTTTTGTTAAGAGCAGACTAACAGTAGTACTTTTATTTTATCAGTGAGGTCAAGTGTTGTGTTACATTTTGATTTTCCTCAGCAGTAAAACTCTGGTCACAGTCTCTATTCTCAAATGGTGATAACCCTGAATTTAATTGGGCCCCTTGGTAAATAACATGATTAAGTTAATATTTAATATATAACATTAACCTTTTTATTACCGTTAAGCTTTAGATACCGACTACTGAATGATTGACTACATGGCTTTGTCATTGCATTGTTTAGTAAACTAGACTCTTTTCACATCTTGACATGTACAAAGGAAAAGCACAGGTGTTGATTGATTGATAGCTTTAATTGCAGCTGTTTTTCAGGTTTGCTATTTAGCTTCTTAGCTTGTCTGGCTAGCTTGGATTTTCTTGCTATACAATTTAAGTCTTTGAAAAGCTGTTGGAGGATATTTACAGCTTGGTTTTAATTTGTCATACCTTCTACCATTTTGTTGTTGTTACGATACCGTTTTTTTACATAGGCTGGTCTACATGATGTTGGAATTTGGTGATAATTAATAATAACATAAGCTCTCAGTCTCAGATAATTAGACAAGAAATACTCCAAACTATCCAAACCATTTATTTTGGACAAAATGTCGGTTGTAATGAATATTTTGCATACAAAATCCTTGAGCACACATAATACATTATATATAAAAGCACACATCCGATACAGCTAGCTAGCTCCTAGTTAGCCTTGGCCTATTAGTGCAATAGGTAAAAGTTGAATCAGGAGGTCAGTCTGTCAATTGTAATCTTCCTTAAAATGGAAAGTTTAGGTAACAATTTTACTAAGGCTGTAACTGAAAATAGCTTTCATTATTGATTAATCTACCAAATACGTTCTTGATAAGGCTAATAGTTTTTGTCGTTTAAAGGTAAGAAACTCATTAACATATCACATTTTCCTGAGCCTGAGGTGTTGTTTTAAAAAGGTTTTTGTGTGTTTGATCAACAGTCCAATTACATGTCATGTAAATATGCAGATTTTAACATTCAAGAACTAAAAACATCACATTTTATTAAATACCTTTTAAAAATATTTGCAAATGATCTGTAGATTTGACTAATGACTTCACTCATTGTTTCAGCACATACAGTACATATTGCATTTTTACCATTTTGAACAAACCTTACATTTATTTATATGTTTGATAACTGATATGGAACAAAACCTGAAAACAGAAACATTTGTATATCCCTGTAAAAAGTAGGCATAGTGTTGTTGTTTGTCCTAGAATAACTGATGGCATGTTCTTGTCCCTTTTTTCTTTTTTTAAAGCAAATTCACCAAACAGATCCCTACTGCTGGTGTAGGTCTGTACTGGTTTCGGTGTTAATAGCCAACTGATTTGCTCTAACACTAAATGACAGTGATTATCTGTAGCTCAGGGTCACATTACATTGCCATGTGTCTGTCATTAGAGACGTTTCTGGAGTTTATAGTGTCCAGATTTTTTGTGGAGTAGTGAGTGCAGCCAAAGTAAACTAACTCTATCTAATTTGGGGGCAATCCGAGCTGGTAATGTCAGGTTGTATCATGGCACACTTCAGAGGGAGAATATTCACTTTGACACACTGCAGGGAGATGGAGACAGAAACAGGACCCAGTGCTATTATTTCCTTGTCTCTCAGGGTTGGATTAAGCCGCCCAGCCCTTTTTGGAGAACCAGTATTTGAGCCAAAAAAATAAAAGTCAGACCACAGGTACACCAGAAAAGAGGAAGCAGGATGATGTAATGACACGGCAGTAATGAACGATGATGTTGGTTTTTCTGGTTAGTTGGCGGGTTTGGCTGCTTTTAAGCCTTCTCCAGTCTCATGGGAAATGTTTCGCCATTTATTCAAAGAATATACTCTTTTCATACTTAAATGACTTGATAGGAAATTCCACCGGGGACAGAAGGAACAAAACAATCCAGATGTCTTGCAGGAATAGAGTTTGATTTAATTCACATTTTAAAGTATGTTAAATGTTTTTTTCCCGTCGTTTCGTTCCACATTTATCTGTCCCCCAAGCAAAAGCTTCCTCTCTAATCCTATTTGATGTGGAACTGTAATGTTGGGATGACATACCAAAAGCAGTTTCATGCTGGCATCTTGATTTAACTGTCACTATTGCATATAAATCATTTTTGGGTGAAAATAGAGTGATACTAACTGCCAACACTGTAGTCATGACATGTAGGCCAGTTATCTGTCGGTTGTTGTGGAAGATTTGGCGAAAAAGATTAAAGTTATCGTTTAAGATCCAAGAAAAGCTTTTATGTGTTCTCTGTAAAATGACTTCTCTTTATATCGCTTTCTCAGAGTTGGGCTTAACCCCTCATCGTCAGCTTTGCAATCACTTTATGACCCTTTCACATTTAAATTCACTTCTTTAACATGAAACAGTGCCATATACTCTTTACTTAGGAAGGCATTAGGCCACTCAATAGAGAATAATTAAAAGGTATCATTTTATTCCACTTTAGTGGCTGATCTCTGCTTCTTGAGCTTAAAGCTCAAATGACATCATGGGACTCTGTTAGAAATGACTTGATTTATATCAGAGCTTTGGAACTTTTAAATGGACTGGAAATAGCTTTAGTGAGGGTTTGAGAGCAGTTTATGGGACAACATTGCTGTCTGTATTTGTAGACCGTATGCTCTGCTCTCAGAAAATGTACTTTGTTGTTGTGAGGGTTTAGCTTTCATTTGTTCTTTCTGTCTGTGGTTGACACTTTCTGAATATAATAAGTGTTCCCATATTGTCTTAAAGCCTGTCGTCAAACAGTAAGAGTTTTTTAATAGATGTTGGGTTGATTTGTTTGTGCTCAGCTCTGTTTGTTTTTAGTTTTTGTTAGCAAAGCTCTCCTGTTGCTCTCAGCTTCCGTTCTCAGCGTGTTTGTTATCTCAGAAATACTGTCAGATATTAATTTGATTTATCTCTCCATAATAAGGCTATACGTATTACTGAGTATACTTGATTGCAGCGTTATAAAAACATTTCCAGGTATAATTTATTGAAATCCATTCATGATTGACTTCAGATTTAATCTTGTAAACACCTCCACATTCCAGTTCAATTACAAAGCCAAACATTGCTGTCATGGTTCTCTAGCAGCTGTGCAAAGCAGGACAGATGCATCGCACAGCCTCCAACAGTAAGCAGTTGGGATCCGTCCACGTCAATTATAATCCACCACAACAGTTGGCCAAGTGTGATTCATTGTGGTTTGATTCAGTAATATTCTTATTAGCAATCATCAGTCGAATCTTAGATAAATATCACAGTGGTGTTTCCTTCAATCTTAAATAATGTATCTGCCCCTGTGTGCTCTACCTTTACCTCCCAGCAGAGGCCACTGTGGCCAAGCGGAGTCACAGGACCTTTGACATCAGTACACGTCTATCTCTCTTTCTCTCTCACTCTCACCTCTGCTTGTTGCCAATTGGCTAAAACCCCAATCACTCAAAACCCTTAAAAGCAGCCACAATTTGGTCGATGTTGTTTGTTGTCAACCAAATGTTGGTTTCACGTTCACAGCCATATTTGAGGCTGTAGAGGAAGTATTCCATGCACATTTGTTTGACACGTCATCATGATCTTTGAAACATTTCCCCGCTCCTACAGTACATGAGATAGTTTTGCATCTGCGACTGTAGCGACGACTGAAAATCACAATTACACAGACAGCTGCACAAATGAGTCATATCAAATTAGGCGATCAGCAGCTCTTGTCCTGCCTACAATGGACAGTCACAAGTGCATTTTAAAGGCCAGGAAAATTGCTTTTACAACAGTTGTAAATAAGTGTGGGAACATCTCAAACTCATGACAACATATGCAAAACAAAAAAAGGAAATGGCTCTCTTAGCATAAAGGAGCACGGGTCACAAGTAGATCCTCATGACGGATAGACACTTAATGTGATAGATACCTAACTAAAGAGCTCGTAATCAGTCTGTCTGTAGGGTAAGCAACACCTGATGCAGACCAAGATTTGAACCTATAGATGTAGTAATGTTGGGTTTGTCTATGTGCTTGACAATAATGGCACTGTTAGCTCTGACCACATGCTTCACCATTCATTAAAGTGATTGTATTTTCTAGACTAGAAGAAGTGCAGTACAAACTTTATGTATTTCAATTTTTTCTATGTTAAAAGGATAGATTCACACATGCTCAAGTCTGTCTCAAGATATTATTCAAGTGCCCTTTTTGACATTCCAAACAGTTTAAGGTTGTTATAATCATTTTCTCTTTTTCATGCAGTGGCTTTTAATGGGGTTCTTAATGATGGGCTTTTAATGTTAATATTGTTGGACAACTATAGTCAACATCTAGATGATCTAAAGCAAAATTAAGGCTTTGTTCTATTAGTTAGAAAGGTCAAATTGGTATCTGTTTAGTTCAGGGTTAGGACATAGGTCCTAACCATAGATAGACCACCATATGATATCTATGATATACCTATGATATAGACCACCTACCATCGTCCTTGTGCGTTTGCTCACACTTACCACAATAATCTCTTTCTTCCTCTCTCTGTCCTTGTATACGTTTGACTTAACTGTGTGATGACACTGAGGCTGAGGTGAGCAACAACAATAATAACCACATGCCTGTAAACAGTAATTTCCACAGGTACAGTAGCTCACCGCTCACTGAGCATCTATAGGAACAAGATGGATATATCGAGCCACAGAGGCTGAGAGGCAGTGTGTCTTATCTCCCCTCTGAACACAACTAATGTCCCGTAAGGAAGCAGGTGTGTGAGGGGAGGCGGATCGCGAGTGAAAACGATAGGTAAAGCTTAATGGCTCAGATGCTGGCTGGGAAATCAATCTCTCTCATTCGCTTGTTTCCAATCCCTATTTTTGTTTCTTGCATGAAAACGACAAGCTTGGTCTCCTCAATGAGTCACAGCCTTCGCTTCATTCAACCAATAAACAGCCTGGCAAATATCACAACCATTTGTCTTTGAAATTATCTCACATCCAAATGGATTTTTAAGCCTGTTTGTTTTGTGTTTTTTTTTTTTTTGAGGCGGGGAGAAAACACTACAGACTTAGATGCTCTATCTCATAATAACCTGCAGATGCACTGAAATGGAGCAACATTAATGATTAAAGCGAGTTCACAGGCAAGCACTCTTTGGAGATAAACACAGACGCCTTTGTTTACTCCAGCCGGCAGGGGCTAAACATTTGCTGAGATCAGGACTGTTGAAGAAAAGAGCGTTTTATTGAGTGTATGAAATGTACAGTACAAGACCACTCCTAAATGTACTTTCTTTGTTGGAAAAGGGCTGGGAGCAGCAGCTGGCTTTGTTACTCACAGCAAAGTCAGACGGGATACAATTTGTCTTATTGAGAGAAATTAAATAACAAAGGAGCTTAAACAGTCAAGAAATAAAAAATAATTTACAGCAAAAAAAACAACGTAATTGCACAAAGTGTTCTCACAGAATTGTTTTTACAACCGCAGATGCATATAATGTTAAACAAGAATCGTTCCTTGTTCTTAATAATGTGTATAATATAGAATACAATGTTGTAAACAAGGTGTACCACATGAAAGTCAAGTGCCTTTATCAGAGAGAATGTATTCAAGGCTCCATTATGATGATGAAATTGGTATGAAATAAAAAAAGGTTTGCACAAAGGGGAACAGTATTTGCTCTGCCAATGTTAAATAGTCAAGGATCCAACAATCCTGTTTTTCTTTCCGCTGCTTCTCATAGTGAAAATATCACTCCCTTTACCAAATGTCATGACCCAAGCTCAACTCTCTAATCATGAAGCATGGGTCCAGCTATGGAACCTGACAGATAATTGTCCAGGTTCACAAACACATGCTGATCACAAACACATGCTGATAAAACTAAAATAACTTCCCCCAAAAGCATCCAAAAAGATAGACAAACTCTATCTTGACATAACCGAAAGCAACAAAGCTTTCCCACTCACAGGTTTTCTTTGGTTGCAAGAATAAAGAGCGAAAAACAAGAAAGTAAAATCAATGACCGCAACAGACACATTCTTGAAGTGTCAAGGGTTAAGAGGAGACCTTTGGGTTGAGTGCACATGCTTCCAATTAGCCCTCAAATAGGCTAGAGGAAACAGTTGATTTAGGAATATTACTGAAGAATGACTTTAATTAGCCGAGAGACTGAGGGGCCCTGCATGCGGGCACCACTGTCGGTACCAAACAAGGCCAGACAGCATTAATCAGCAGCAGCAAGCTCATTGGAAACAAGACCTCTAGGGCTGACATTTGTTTATCATCGCCCTCCTGATAAATCCTATTCTTTGACAACAAGTTGAAGGAAGAATGATGAAGGTGAAGCAGATGGAAGAGGCGATGTTGAATGAACAGAACAAAGGTTCAGCCCTGCTCGTTGCTTTTTACTCTGCAGCAGATTGTCCCTTCCAATGAGCACAGTTGGATTGTGACTGCTGCCACTATTAAACCATGCGCTCATTTGAAAGGCAAATTCTGCAGAATCAAATGTAAATATATTGCTCCATGCAAAGCCTCGTGTTATTAGGTCGCGAAGGCTTTGACTCCCTCGCTCTGAATATTTCACATGAAGAGCCATCGTGTTGATAATGTTGGGTAAACTATGGCTCTCAGATTTTTTCCAACAAAAACTGAATCTGTTTGCCTATTAGAATAAAAACATTTTTTTTTTTAATGTTTTGCAATTGAACTTCTAATTGTTTTGAGACGTAAACTAGGTTATATAAAGTAGGGTAAGTTTAAAATGTTTATTAATCTGTCTTTACCGTCACTCCTTTTACCTACCTTACTTAAATGAATGAGATTTGATTTGGTTTCAGTTGCTTTTGGAGAAACATACTGGCTATTCTTGGGTTGTTCTATTGGTTCAATGCAGGAAACTTTGATTTCACATGCAAAGCATATAAACAAACTGGTTCTACAACTTTGATTTGGCAAATTATGTATCAGCTTCTTAAATCTAAGGATTTGTTGTTTTTCTCTTATATTTCAGATGAACTGAATCTCGTTGCATGTTGGACTATTGGTTGGACAAATAAGCCAAGTAAAAGTGCCACTGTGGGCTCTGAATGAGTCTTTGCACTATTTTAAGTTTTGTTATAGGAGAGATAGCTACAGTTTCACTCTATGATATTGAATATTTAAAAAATACATCTTCAACCAACTAACTGAATACATCAGTAAAATGCTTGATTTGTATGGTGAATCTAATAGTATTATAATATATTTTTGATGTCTTTACTCAAGTAATTATACAACGCAGGACTTATAATCATGTATTTGTTTAGCTTGGTATTTATTAGTGCTTCTTACTTCCTCCAACACTAAGATCTCAGTCACAAATCAACTCTGCCATCCATATATAAGGCGCTTCACTGACTTTCTTCTCTCCCTCCTGCAGGTGTAATGCTAATCATGACTTTATCAATTCAGCTTTTTAATATGCACTGCGGCAGTAGCTCCCAGAGGAGTGGTTTGCTTTCAAACAAGCCATCTGAAACTAACTTCCAAGACATTTATATTCAGGCGCCGATGTAACCAGGTAAAGATCTACCTGAGATGACTCAGTGTAATTATGTAGCAATTATCCAGCCAGTGGAGGAGGCGGCACATTAAAACCATTATGAGGCTTTGGCAGCTTCTCTTAATTGATTGATGCACACCAACTAGCAGGAGATTACCATGATGCTGTGTGCTCACATGAAAATAAAATGCTCTAGGCCACACACCGCACTTTAGAGAGCCGCTGGCATGAACATTTCCAAGTGGCTTGGATTGTTAATGTATCCATGAATGTTCAAATATTATCATCATGACTGTGTGTGGGTGTGTATGCAGGTGTGTCTTTGTGAATATGCTTGTCCTTAATGTACAATGAGCACAGAGTGTCCTGTCTGAAGATCTTTTGTCTTTGCTTGATTCATACTATGACTATTTTATAAAGACATGCAATTTTCTTTGCATTACTTTAAGAGGTTTTGTCTCGGAATACTGATTGAAGTGAGCAAGGAGTAAATGATTACAGAGGCGAACCAAACGTAGTTAAAATTGATGATCACATGCATAAAACAGGACATGACATGAAGAAATTGCTTTAGAAGGTCCACTCCTTATGATGCTGAGTGTGTCATTTCCCTTACGAGAGAATAACATATGATCGTTTAAAATGTTATCAAAACTGACAAAAGGTCACAAGACTGTTTAAACCTTCGGAGGCCCTGTTGTTTCAGCTCTGTCATCAGGCTCCCCTACAGCTGACGGTTCAGCTGAAGTGCATGTGGTCAAGCAGGTCAAAGTATCATGTGATACTGTGGCATTCTGCCGTCAAAGGAATAGTTCAAACAGGGCCGGTCCTAGACTTTTGGGGGCCCTAAGCGAGCTTTGGCTTGGGGGCCCCCCTCACTCTAGCGCGTTCTCACTACACACAACACGGAACCAACTTTTGTCTTATGACGTTAGCATAAGCACACATATTGTATACTTAAGCATGTAAACACCGTGGACCTAACCTCCTCTAGGGGGGTCCGGGGACGCGCTCCCCCGGGAAGACTTTTTTTTAAATATTGAAGTTAAAAGCATCAATCTGGTGCACTTTGAGAGAAAAATTAAGAGATCTATGGATACATCTCTCAACACCCATTTGAAACAGAACTGTAAACAGATTTGTCTTTATGGATATTTCACAAATCACTTAAACTGTATTCTTGTTTTGTCATATAGTATTTCATAACTGTTTTTCATTTATTCTCTCTGGCTGTCCATCTCATAATGTTCACATAGAAACTAGCTGTCAATAGGAATATCATTCAGAAGAATTATAATTTCTTGCAAAAATCTGTCACAAAAAGAGGTTGCACATTTAAATTCAGGTGTTGTTATGGCAACGTCAGTGGCCAAACAGCCACATTTACTGCTGCAAATACGTTCAAACATGCTGTTGACACGTAAAGCAGTGGCAACTATGTCACCATTTCAGCTGACTTTTTCTCAGAAATATTGTCACATAACATCCATATATTTCAATTCTAGGTTGATGCTTAGCTAAGCTAACTATGAAACACTTTAACTGACAGGACTCCGGATCAACTGTCTACTGTTAGGTAGCTTCTAGCTTCATGTCGAGCAGTAAGTCAACATTTCCCAGAGAGCATTCTTTGAAATCACCAGGTAACGCTAAAAAACATAACATTTAGATTATATGACAAAGTGTTTATTTAATATATCTGGCTAGCTATAGCTACTTGCTAACGGTTTAGCTTACCCCGCGATTCAAAGTAACGTCAACAACGTAGCTGTAATTTATGCTTTGCTTACATGTTCGCATAACTTGGAAGTTTACTGACATTTACATACCTTGTTTACCTGGCTCAAGTGGTGGCTCTGGGGTTGTTGTGTGAGCCACCACTTGAGAATTGTCGTCTTTTTTAAGAACAAATGTTTTTATGTCCATCTTCAAAAACTCTGAGTCCGACTGACAGTTTATTTTAAACATTGTCACAGCTCACAGGATAGGTACCTGTCAGCCAATAAGACAGATGTTTATTTCCATTTAAGTATCTGGTTGGTCTGGTGTCTTGTCTCTGTTGCATTCACTGAACACGGGAAATTACAATCCTGCCGTCCTATCTTGTGTCATGATGAGGTTCAGGTAAAGCAAGGTTAATGTATTATATTATTGACTCAATAATATAATACATGACTTTGAGAGTAGGCAATCTAGGCATATTAAGGCATATTAACACAATTAATTAAACATACTTATCACGGCGAGGGTGTACTGAGATTTATTTATTTTTAAAATAAAAAATACAAAAAACAGTTTTAACGAAAGTTGGATGACAACATTTATAACACTCGTCTGCTTTATATGAAGTGACAGGCAGGAGATGGTTAGATTACCTACGCCTATCTATACAAATAACGTCAAAAACAAAAGATGATGTTTCATGGGGAAAAATGTGCCCCTGCTACACTGCCGTTTCCAGTCTTTATGCTAAGCTAGGCTAACCCTATCTTGCTTTCAGTCAAACAGACACTAGAGATGTATCTAAAACCTTAAACAATTCCTTTAAAGGCCCAGGATAACATTTTATAGCATTGCAAATACACTGTGTGTTTGCTGTCCTCAAAATGAAAAACCAGTAGGTCTCATAAATATTTATAGCCCATCAGGACAGAGTTAGATACATTGGTGTACAGTTAGGAGCCATATCCCGTCTATTCATGTGCACTTTGTCCTACATATTTGTATATTCCTCAGAAGACGCGGCTCCTCGTGCTCAACTGCTTCCAGATGTGGAATGCCAGAGATAATCTGTCGCTTTGGATCTCAATGAGAGCAGGGTGTCTCGCAGAAGCTGGAGATCCGGCTCCCAGATTGTAGACATCCTACACGTGCATATGGTAAGAACAAATGCACACACGGAGGCACACACGGAGGCACACACGCACACAGACGCACACACACATGTACAGTACATACACTCAGCCCTTAAGTCCCCAAACTCGGTTAATAACTGAAAGCTATCAACTTACTTTAACTTAATTAGGGTTTACCAAAAGAGGAACCATGGATATTTACATTATCACACTATATCACAGGGTCCTAGCAAATCAAGGTCTAAATTATAGAAAGGAACTACACCAAACATTTTGATCAAATGCGAGGACAAATAAGGACTGGCTCCAACACACACACACACACACGCACACACACACACACACACACACACACACACACACACACACACACACACACACACACACACGCACGACTTCATCATGTTTTTCTTTAATAACGAAAAAGTCAGACAATCTCCAAACACTGCCATGATGGTAAACAAGTGTTCCTTTTCCCAGCTATTTTATGCTTTGATTACTATTTATTCATTTCAGTCTAAAGCTTTTGAAGTGTCGATGGTTAACAGATGCTAAGGGAAGGATGAGGAAAGATAGGGAAGCTCTGAAAACTGGATGCCATTTGAACACTGCCTGTTCAATGTGCATCATCAACACACACACATTACAAACATGTCTCTATGAGCGCTGTGTTGGCCAGTTCTATTTGCCAATAAAGCAAACATCGAGAATGCAAAGGGACACAGAGGAAGGATTTTTGGTTGTTTAATATTGACAATATTTTTTACTTCATCTGAGGGGAAATATTTTTAGAGTAGCGTTTCATTACAGTTCCAGGGCCTGCCATGTCTCCCATAGCCTACATAAACATCCAGTACTGTAAGTCGGGTGCCAGCCATCACAGCAACCCAAAATGTGTATGGCAACATAACAGAGCAGAGACCGAGCACTCTGGCATCTCGTCATCCAATCACAGTAACGGTTTCCAGACTGGAAAAAGTGTCCGACACAATAATCGTAGTTTAGAGAAAAGCAATTTAGCAGCAAACTGAACAAGAATTGAAGAAAAACGGTCATTTGCAAACTTAAGCGAGTAGAGAATTAATGTCATTACTGTGTTTCTGCCCGCAAAAACAAAAGCTTGGCTTTGTCTGAAGGATGTTTCATGTTCAAATTTCCACTGGCTCCAGAGCACTCATTACAATGTTTGGCAGCAGCCAGACTTTTGGACGAATGTTAGAGCAAGATCTAAAGATGGGAATACCACTCATCCCAAAAAGCTAAGCTGGAAACGTCCTAAAGTAGCTTCTTTAAAAAAAGCTGAGCCTGAAAATATATCTACGGCCTGGACCAGCTGTATACCTTCGAGGCTGCAGGGGAAGTTTGTTATTGAAGGGTTCTCTTGTGGTAGAGATGGCAGCGTGTCAATAGGACACCAGATTGCAGACCATAAAGCATAATAATCTCACATTTCTCAAAACACTCTGCTTCTGCTCGAGGGGTAATGGGAGCGTTTAGAGACGGACGAGGGGGGAAAACATATTCTGTTGGATGTTGGATTCCAGACCTCATGGCTCATTGTTGTCTCTGCTAGAAAGCATAGCAAGATTTGGGGCCCTGTTGCATAGTTACCTCCAAAAGACCAAAGCCAAATAGTTGGTGGGAAAGTGTCCAGAACCAGAGTAGATGAGGTCTGACATACAGTAAAAATTGCTTCCTCTACATTTTCCTGTAGTTTACATGGTAGTTTTGACATGGCTCTTAGCAACTGACCCTCACCCTTCTTAGTTACCGTTGCTACGCCTTTAAAGTTTTATTTTCTCCCACGGCATACTGTATGTTTTAAACAGTGGCAGATTAATCATTTACATTTTCACTTCTTGCATCTTCATTAACAGTCTTTTAGACGGATGGAAACACAAGTGGCTTTGCATCTGATCATTGCATTAGCATTTGATCAGCTATAGATAGCTATTTAACCTTGATTTAACACTTTATTTTGCTGACTTGTTAACTGTTTCAAGGTTAAACCTGGGTATTGGCTATACACTTGATAACTATATACATTATATTGTGCTAAAAGACCTCAACTAAAGCTACATGCCCGAGACTAAATATCGCCACAGCTGGTACATAGACACTGAACCCATCAACTAGCCTTGTTGTTTCCTTTACGATACTTAGTCCTAGTATTATAAGTGATGATAAGGAAGACATACATTACTTAATTCTATCTAAGTTTTCACTTTTAAAATAAGTCGTACAGGGAAAAGACGATATATTAGACAAACTTTGTACCATCTCTGGAAACGCATAAACTCAATATTGTCTTTCCTGCATTCATTCCCTGTTTTTACCTCCTTTCACCTTACCTATCCCTGCTGCAATATATTTCAAGCCGTCTTGTAGTTCTTCATATTTCCTCCCACTCTCCATGCCTCCTCTCTTAGAAGCCTTATCCTTAATCATCCCTGCACTCTCACTTTATTTTCCTCTTTTCTGGCTCCTGCCCTATATATTTCTTGCTCCCTCAACCCGTTTTACATTAATGCTATCATGTCTAGTCTGGTCTCATTTGATTACTTGCTCTCCTCCCTCTCCTCCTTCCCTCTCCTCTCACAGAGATGTGAGGAGCACTGCCCCGGGTTCTGGCCTTAGAACAAGCGGCTGCCTTGTGAGGCTCTGTTTGCTTTGCGAGGTGCTTTCTCACATAGCAGCGTTTCAGCGCCTTGCCTGGCAGATCACACCTCTGTGTGTGTGCGTGCGTCTGTTTGGGAATACTACTCTAAGTACTCCAAGCTTGTGAATTCATCTATAGTTTGTGCACATTCTTAACTGCCTCAGCGTGTGTGTGAGCATTTGTTTACCGTACTGAGTTGTGTATGTTTGGAATGAGAGCTGCCCCTCGGGCGGTGCGTACCTAAAGCCTTGCTCACCGGGTAACTAATGAACCGAGGCATGCCTACCTTCCTGTTTTCTTAATCAACAAACATTTAAGGGAAATCAGCAGGTCTTTACAAGGCTTCATTAGAAAGACTGAGAGGAAAAACACCATCTACCTCAAGTGCTCTCAAAGGAATACTAGGACAAGTTGCTCGGGGAGAATGTGCTGCAAAAAGTGATAATATCTCATGCTCTCCAAAATTGGCTTTTGTGCTAAAGAAAGAAAGATTACAATTGTTATTTTCCATTGTAAATTAGTTAAGCTACAGATAATAAATATATAATTCAAGGAGAGCTCCATTGAATAGATGGGCTGCCATGTTTGGTCCTGCTGGAATAGTTGATAAAGCTATGATTTAACAGTCGAAAATTAAAGAAATTCTCGCAGACCTCACATGTAGGAATTCAGTGAAGTCAGAAAAGTGTGGTTTTCACTCCGAGGTACAGCATGACCCCTGCTGTTCATGTTGAGGTGACCATTAATGATGTGGATTAGCACCATGATACGTTCTCTGGTATTAAAGAATGTTCTTTGGTTGTTCTGTTTTCATGTTGTTTAATACACTTATTTTCACAACAAAGCGCTGCAAGTCAAACTTAGCAGTTCCACCTGATCAACTGTGATCAGGTGGAGACATTGCTGAACTCGGGTGTTATTCTTGTTTTAATCATTCACCCTGAGCTTGTTGTTTGGTGAACTCATGGATAATGGTTAAGCCGTGGTGTGTTGGGATTGAAAAACACATTACAGACCTTTTATTCTTTCTTAGAGCCAGTTATAAGACATATTTGGTTTATTTAATCGTTTGGTCAGAGACAGCTCTAACATTGATTTTGCTCTTTTTGCCAACCCCTGTCCGGTTGAAGGTCATGCTGCTTATTGATTGTGCCACAAAATGTTGCCACAGGGTATTGAACAGTGACTCAGATGAAGACATACTGTGCTAATTATTATAAAATTGAATGTTGTGCTGTAAACCACTGACCTCACCTTTGCTCTGGAATAAAGATACAGTGTTGAAGAAAACAGACAGGAGGACGTTGCCTAATATTTGGCAGCCAAAATGTCTTCATATGGGCCATTTACCTTGAATTCTTGAAGAAACTTTGATTGTATTTCCATGGCTATATTGGGAATGATGAATCGGAAAATTCAAATAATTCTTGAAGTATTGAATTAAATTGAGGATGTGTTTAACAACATCAAAATGTCCATTTTAAAAAAATAAAAAAAATATTCTCAAGCTCCCTATAGCTTATCGGGGTATCTGATGTCACATGTCTCCATTATGTCTTAAGATTGTACTTGTATTTTTATTTAAACTTGTAAATAAAACATGCGCAGTATACTTTACGGTAGTACTTGTAACACAACACCTTTGTGGCCACTAAAAATGGCTGTCGAATCACAGACATTATTCATCGGCCTGGGCTGAACATACCAGACACCCTAAGTGAGACAGTCATGTTAACAAACATAATACTGTATATGTCTCATTGAGCAAAAAGAATAACACATGACATTATTCCCAAGTCAGGACTCAGAGCCAAGGAGGCCTGTATCTTACAAAATAGCATTCCTGTATTAAGTTTGTTTATCACACCTGAGCGATCGACAGCGCTGGCCTCTCCTGAGAGGTCTGAGGCGATGTATTCAGCGATGTTAGCATTCCCAGACTCCGCTCAATCTCAGGACGTTTAGCACAAAATGACCTGAGGGATGGGATTTCCCCAAGATGATTTTCGAAGCAGCAGAAGAAGCGTATACGTAAAAAGGCTTCTGCTCATCTCCATAAATGTTAAATACCTCTTATGTCAACACAATCCACTTTAAGAAGTCTCAATTCAATTTTTTTGTTGTTGGTAATCTTACATAATTTTTGCATTTTAAGAGATCAAAATGTTTGTTCATCCCTGCACCCAAAAAGTTTCCCCCCTTAGACAGTGCTCCTCTGATGTTATCATTGTAGCGATAGAGTTCATTGAAAAAGATAAAATCACAGACACTCTCAGCACGTCATCATCACAACCTCCCTCTCTCCTCTTTCATCGCCACAAAGAATGGCTAGTTTGAACCAGACAAAGAGTACAAATCTGAGACTGGAACACAAATCACAATGCATGTTTTTGAGTTTATCCCGATACCAGCTCATGCTGAGTTGAAGGTTAAAACGGATGGGCTTATGCAATGTCGAGTACAGAAAACATTGACTGCAAACATTGACTGCTGCTCAAAGTCTGAGTACCAGCACTGTTGGTCATATTGCGAAAAGTTTGCATCATATATTAACCTTGTGTTTTGTCGATTTTGGCTTCACTTCCTCACTGAGAAGCCAGATAAAAAGGCTCTGACAGAACATGGAAATCCATTAAATCTAACCATGTTTTACAGCTGTCAATCCAAAAAGTAAATGCCTAGATTATAGCAGACTTTTGAAAATAAGTTTTTAAGCAAGTTTCCATTGGAGAGGAGACATGGGAGTCTTTACAGAAACATCTCCAGCAGCCTTCTGATCCTGGCTGTGATCAACACATACACTAGATGTGACAGCTACAGGTTGAGGCAACACACGTTCCCGTTTTAAAAACTCCTGCCCACACATTTTCCCTCACCCCTTTTCCCACACCCTGAACCTCTGTTTTCTGTCTCACACTCTTTCTGTCTGTCAGCTCTCTCCTTCAAGCCTCTCCCTCTCTTGAACACACACATATATACACAGGACTTTTCATATACTCAACTCCCCTTCCCAGCAGAGTGAAGCAGCTTTGCTTTTATGAGATACCAGAGTTGGGGCTTGCGGCAGGATGACTGACTGACTTGTAGAGGGGACAGAGGAACCATTTTGTACCCGCCACTGAGGGCTGAATCCCTTTTTAGAATATTCATTCATAAACTCCAGGAGCCTTTTACTCCACAGCAAACACTGGACCCATAGGAAAAGCACTGAGCTGGTGCATCCAGAGAGGAAAACAAAAATACAGGGTAAACAGGACAGAATTTCATCAAAATATATATGTGCTGCTAAGTATACTCTGATGTATTCATTGTGTTTTTAGGGAAATTGTTTGGATAACAAGTCAGTCAACAGGATTTGAAATTTGGGGAATTATGCAAAACCTGTTAAAAACTGCTTTCTTCATTTTGCAGAGCAGCTGCGTTCGTCTCTGTGAAACTGTCCAAAACAATTGGTGTTTTCTTAGTAATAAATCTGCATATCAAATAATAAAGCATTACTTAATGTAACAGTGAAGTTAAGCTGATAATACATCACCATTTTGTATCAACAAGATTTGGTTTGAATAGTGCGTTCTATTTAAGCTGTCCAAAATGTCAACTTAGACGCAATTTGCAGTCAGCTTTCTGAAATGGAGGACCTCATTAACATTGACCTTCCCAGTTGGTTTAGCCCAGAATAAACAGAAGCAAAGCTGTAGTAATATAATGTTTAGCTCTTCTGTCTGATCATTAAATTGGAAGACATACCTTCCCACTTGCTGTCTGTGTTGCTATGGTGTTTTTATCAGCAACAATACGTGTCATTCCTTGTTATCAACTGGTATTGCTGGTTAATTGGATATAAACGGTATTTCTAACTTCAAGACTTGTTAAACTGAAACAGGGTCAACTCGGTTGTTACATTATTCCCAACTCAGTATTTCAACTACTGAGGGAAAAGGAAACTTGCATAAATTCATAAATCTTTTGTGTACAATTTTACTTATTAAAACTAGTGGTTTGTCAAAATGGAATGCACCATTAAAAGTTGGGAAAAATCTTAGCGACTAAAGACCCGGGAAATGTCTGCAGTGCTTTCAAATCCAAAATAATCAACTAAATAGGAGGTCACTATACAGTAGCATCACAAACTGTAGCCTAACTTCCAAAATGTTAAGTTTCAGGGGGGGATATGAAAAAATGAACTAAAAACTTTTATTTGCAAAGAGAAATATTTGTTATTGAGTAATATTCATCTAGTCTAGAGTACAGTATCATCAAGTGTCTAACATATCCATATGAGCCCTTTTACTACTTATTCTCAACGGGTCATTAATTATCAAGCTTTTAAATGTTTTGTCAATTGAGCCCATTAGCTTAGCAACACTTTTACCTGGCAGTGAAATTGTGGAAGCAAATGTTCCTAGAAAATAGTTTTCTTGGTGCAACTACAATATACAGCATTATGTGTATTACCTATGTACAGAGCTAGGTTTCCCCCCTGTTTACATTTGTATGCTAAACTATAAGCTACTGGCTCAAATGTAGGGTTTACTTTACCCATAATTAAGATTAGTCGTTAGATGATATCAGAGATTACTTTTTATGCACCTATGTATTGTGTATGTGCAGTCAATTTAGCTTCACTGTAGTAGATGTAGTCACTGTAGACTAAAGCGTTAAGAAGAGAAAAGTAAAAGAAACAACAAAAACAAACCCACTCTCTTTTACTCTCCGCCAGCTTCTCTGACATCTCGAATGTCCCCCAAACTATCTTCACGGCTGTGCAAGTGTAATGCCTCAGTAGGATCTCTTCACAGGAAATATTACGATTTCTGTACTGAGTGTCACAACTAATAGACCTCGACATGACAGATTTATGAGAGCAGGCCAAACACAGAGAAAAGAAAGGAGGAAATGGGGAGGAAATCAGGAGTGATTGTAATTAAAGCAAGGCCTAAGATGAAAGGAGGTAATGCATGAGTGAGGGGAGCACAGCAGGGTGGGCACTGAACCTGACTTTTAAAGCGCATATATTCAAGTGTGCAATAGTTAAATAGGTTTTAATGTTTATGTGATGGAGACTTGTTCAGAAGTAAATGGTACATTTTTATTGTCGTGTCAAAGCAGAGAAAAGAAAAAAAAGTGGGATGCACCCTATTTAAAATCTTCATCTCTGTATTTCCTTACATTTCCGTGTTCTTGAAAGCACCTTGGCCTATTTTCTTTTATCCATAGCGTCAACAGAGTTTGTCACGGCAGGGGCACCGAACATACAGGCTGCCAAAACATCCCATTCTGGATGGGGTGTTAGATGGACTCCCCCCTCTCTGCACCCCTTCCTCCTGCAGACACCATAAATCACTCTGCGAGGCTGACCTGCTGATGAACCACTCGCTTTAAAAAAAAAGTCATTTGAATAGTTAAAGCAGGGGCCACACACATACGTGCTAGCACTTCTGAGACGTCTGAAGTTTAATATTTAATACGTTTTTACAGGTACTTAAATGGAATCAATTTAAAGTGAAAATCTGGCAGCAGGGACACACATATAGCGCTCAATGCCATTTAGTTCACATTTCAATCAAACGGTATCTTTTCACGCTTTTTTATGAAGACAATGTCTCCTAAAATGCTACATTATATCAGTTATCATTTTCATACATTTTCCTGTGACTAAATCATTATTTTTACCGGTCAAGACGGACTTGAGAAGTTCAGGTGGGTCAGCATCAGGTCTAAACAGAGAGTAGAGGAGTTACAAACAAAAGGTCAAAACAAGACACAGACAGAGAAAGAAACATCCACAGAGACCAAGTGAGGAAAAGAGAAGGAATAGAAAACCAGAGGAGTGAAATAGCAGACATAAGTGTCCTGAGGCGAGGCCTGCAGGAAATGAAGTCAACGGTCTTAGAGAAATGAGAATGGGAAAAGCAGCTGTGGGGCCGCCGTCTTCTGCTCCCCCAACCTGCAAGGCCTCTGAGGGCCAACTCCACTCACACCATGGGTAATGAGTCAAACCAGAACATTTTACTATAGTTGATGACAGAGTGAAACTAAATCATACAGTATCATATCCTTTATTTAACCAGGTAAAAGACTCATTGAGATTAAAATCTCTTTTCCAAGAGTGACCTGGCCAAGAAGGGCAGCATGTACGAAGTTACAACAGATAAAACACAGACATGACAGGCAGACAAATACAGCTGTAAAACACAAATAAAATGGCACGTTAGCCAGTCAATATGCGAAGTAAAACAAACTATTAAAAATCATTCAAAACTGGCCAAAATTTAAAACGATTTTAGGATACATGAGCACTTGTCACGATTCTTATGTCATTTCACGGTTTTAGTTTTGTGTGTCTGGTAATGGGTTTTGTTTTGCTGTTCATTCCTCCCTGTCGTTAGTTTCCCTGGTGTGTCTGATTGTCTGATTGTGTTCACCTGTTGCCCTTGTGTTTCTCCTTCCCTGCCCGGCTGTTTCTCGTCTCGTGATTACCCCTCCCTGTATTTAGTCTTGTCTCTTCCTGTGTTCGGTGTTGGTTCATTGTCTGTCTTTCATGTCTCCTTTCATGTTGGTCACAGTCACCTTTCGTTTGGATGCTACCTCGTGCTACAGTACTTGTTCATGGATTCATGTTTTTTCAGCTTTTGTAAATAAAGCTCGCCTTTTGTTTCATTTTGAAACCCGCTTCCCTCCTCAATCTGCATTTGGGTCCTATTTTTCCCCAACCCTGACAGCACTCACATCTACCAATGGTGTCGTGTTCTCTGTCCTTTAAGATGGACCTGAATTCCCCTATAGTGATTAAATCATTAAGTTTCAGCTCCTTCTGTACATTGTTCCAAGTTGTTTTACCCAGTTTTGCTTTATTTAAAAGCTGTTTTACCCAGTTTTGTTCTCACTGTAGGAACCAGCATCTGCATAAAATCTTGGGAGCGCAGGCCATATAGACTTTCTCTTTGATACATATATGTGCAAATGTAGGAGGGAACCAACCCAAGCAGAGATTTATAAATAAAACCCAACCAATGGGAAAGTCTGCGAGCAGACAAAGATGGCCAATTAGCAGCAGCATATAAAGTGTACTCGAAATCCACATCCAGTAATAAATCGTAAGGAACAATGGTACACAGTATCCAAGCTCTTTAGGCACTGGTCAGAGGCATTCATGTATAGCAGGTCACCATAATCTAATACAGGTAAAAACGTTGCAGATATCAAATGTTTCCTTGTCTGAAAAGAGAAACAGGATTTATTTCTGTAAAAGAAACCACATTTTATTTTTAGCTTTGAAACAACATTTTCCGTGTGTAACTTGAAAGACAAGTTCTGTTCAATAATAAATCCCAGATATTTGTAAGTAGTGACCCGCTCAATTTCAGTCCCTTGTGCAGTACAAATCTTGGGTAGAATAGATGGTAACTTTTGGGATTTTTCAGCATTTAATACAAACTTTAGTTGATATAAATGGGTTTGTATGACATCAAAGGCAGACTGGAGGAAATCTAGACTTTGCTCTGTAGAAGCGGAGGAACAATAAATAACAGTATCATCTGCATAAAAATGGTAAGAAGCATTTGCTAAATTATTACATAGATTAGCTAATTTAAGAAAATGAGGAAGAAGTTTGTCCGGACCNGAACAATAAATAACAGTATCATCTGCATAAAAATGGTAAGAAGCATTTGCTAAATTATTACATAGGTTATTTACATATATGGTAAAAAGAATCGGTCCTAATATGGAACCTTGTGGCACACCCTTTGCTATCGGGAGGAAGGAAGAAGAGGACCTGATGCTGATTAGGGTGTGATTCAGGCTCTCCTTGTGCTACAAGTGCTAAAAACTGCTATGGAAAGTCAACTATGTTAAGGACTACAAGGTGCTCATTGTGATGTTTTCTAACAAACTATGGGAATGATTTTAAAATAGAGCCTTTAAGGAATTTGAACAAGATGTATACATGTGGAACAAATAGATTTGCACACACTTCTGGGTGGGATAATTTAATAATTGGATTATTAGACTTAGTAGCTGTAAATCCCTGCTTAGGAGTTTTAATGTATCACACTGGAGGCAAACACTTCAGCAAAGTTCAAATGTTTTCCAACTAGATTAAAGTAAAGTAGTCTGTCTCTTGGTGTAAATCAAACCGATCAATTTTTGCAACATTCTCTGCCCTTGATTCAAAATGTCCAAAGAGGATTACAAACACGGTTTGTAGCATAAAGTCCTAACAAAGAGTTGATGGTAGGTAGGTAGGTAGGTAGGTAGGTAGGTAAGGGTCTTTTTGGTCGAGGATGAGCACACACAGATGGTGCTGGGACCGAGGGAGGACTGATTAATAATGAATCTACCTTGGCCACAACAGAGAAGATCCAAACAAATGACCCCGGGAGGAGAGCCACTTCAAACTCTGGCAGAGAAAGGAGAAACACGGGCAAATATGCCATCATTCAGCATGCTCACTGGACCTTGTGCACAATGTATCCTTAAGTGATGGACCAGTGAAAGAGAGCTATTTAAGGCTGTACAGAAAGCATGCTTAAAGTGAGTGAGTGGCTAGGTGGGTGGGTGGTATATGTGTGTGGGTGTATATGCATGTGTGTTTTTGTGAGAGAAATTGAGAAATAATCAACCCAATGGGAACATGCGTAACAGAGCAAGGTTGTGTTTTAATTATGCTTCCTCTGAGTTGCTTCCAACTTGATTGAGAGGCTGTAAATGTGAGAATATTTTCAATGTCACTTTAGATTTTCTGATATGATACAATTAAATGTTTACCTTTTTATATTCCGTACAATACTTTACAGAATAAAAAATGTTTAATATTACCGGTAGTTAAAATAATACAACCCTTTTACTATGTGCTGCTGTCAAGTTATGTTATAATATAATATCTATTCATCAGTAAGAGTAAATTAATACCCAGTGAAGAAATACTCGTTTACAATCAAAGGTCCACATTTAAAACCTAATTTACTAGACGAATAGTCAAATAAATATTATAATATTGGAATATTATAATGGATGCATTTATATGTTTATTGCAGCTGGCATATGACCTTTATACTGCTGGATAGAAAACCCATTATTATGATAAAACATCTATTTGTCACATCACAAATGTTAATCAAACAAATGTCCCAGAGTAACTGTTATATATTGATTGTTGTGTTTTTATTAAGGTCTTAATGTGTGCACATTTAAAAATGTGTCTTTGATTCTGTGTATATATATATACATACAGTATTTGCACACATATTTTTACATACATTTGTTTTATATTTGGGATTGTGGGAAACGGTATTTCGATCTCTCTGGCTGTACACACAAATTGGAAGATTGACAATAAAGTTGACTTTGATTTTGTAAAAAGTATAACATATCGCTCAAAGGTAGCATAATATTGATATAATCAGGTAAAGTATCGTATTTGTATTCAAGTTGCTCTCATCTCTTGTTGTTGTACGGTTGTTTAGTCGTGAGTCCAGCAGGAAAAGAGGACAAGACTGATTGTATCCATCAGTATCAATAAGCTGATTGGGTATTAAGCGTACATGACGGTGACAATCAATGTTAAATTAGAGCTGTAAAACTAAATCAAATAATTTCAAACCATTCTCTTGTTTCAGCTCTCAAGTCCAAGTATTTGCTGCTTTTCTTGGTTTTCTTGGCCCACCATATAACAATAGAATAAAATATAAGGTATTTTTGTTGCTATAGGTCAAGCGTTAAGGTCAAGGGTGCAGCCCTATAATAAATACTTGAATGTGCCAAGGTTGGGTTCTATTTCACTTAGGGTAGTGAAGCCACTGGTGCTTCATATTGTTCCTGTTTCATTCATCTGACATCACAGTGTTCTACAACCGAGCTGAGGTGATATCCTGCCTAAGAGACGGACAAAATCTGCAGATCATGATGTGGCCCTGCCAGGTTTGGCTAGCAGCAGTGGGGAGTTGAGGGTGTTTTGTGTGTGTTTAAATGCGGAGTGCTTATACATGTGTGTTTATGTGGCGGCAGGGGCTTTCATATAACAGATTAAAATCAAAACAGAAAGACATTCAAAATGAAGCCGAGAGGATCAGTCTCCAGCGGGTGTTTGTGTGGTTTGATGGACTGTCAAAACACTTCGCGTGAGATTACCCACCTGTCAAAGGAATCCTGTCATGGACGTTATACAACACTGATAACATAATAGGATTCCTGTTATGAGTTATAGCAATTTCCCCCCCTCAAAAAAAATTCACCATTATTTGACTGTGAGTGACTTAATGAGACAGCCCTTTCAGGACAAACAGCAGCTGAGTATCTGCTTACCTGCTTGAAACAAATTGCAGTTTATTCATACTGATTTATAGCACCTTTTCATCACTTATTAGATCACCATAGCTCTCAAAATATAACTGCAGCTTTTTTTCACCTTCCTCTCTCTCCTTCTTTCTTCTTCCTCTCCCTTTCCATCTGTTCTCACCAGTGGCTTTGATCAAACGGAGGAAAAAGCTGTTAAAACCAATATACTCGCTATGTCAGTCCAGCGTTGAAAATGCCAGGAGCCAGCATCTCTATTAAGATAGCGTGGCAAGCAACTGTCACTCATAATAGTTCTACATCCTAACATTGAAGGAGACAGATGCCAAACTGACAGATGTAAACGTGGGAAATGTTGTGGGACTGAAAAATATGTAAACTGTTGTTCGTCGTCCCAAACAAACTTGAAAATGTGGATTTTTATTTTCTGCTTTTCATTTAACATTCTTATTCCAATAATCAGATTTTACAGCAAAGGTCATTCAAGAATCTAAACATTGGAAGCAGCTATTATCAGTTCTTGTCCCATGTATCTCTGTTCTGTAGCTAGCAAAGCACTGATGTACCTATATTTACCCTTGGTTGCTTCATTGGGGTCCGTAGCAACACTTTTACCCCTTAAAATAAAAATCCAGCAATACTGCTCAGTGTAGTAAACAACTTATTTATTTGGATTGTTCATGCCATTGTCAATACCCTATCCACTAAATAAGGCAAGGTTCTGAGATGCCAGTCTTCTGTTTCCTGGCATCTGCATTTCCTGCGGCTAGTATATTCCCAACGCACTCACATAGGAACCTATTCATGCTCCATGTCAACCCATGATCCCTATTGTGTTCTCTGAGGTTCCCATTGGCCTCAGGAGGTGCCTTCTATTTTCATTATTGCTCAGCATTTTAGATCCAGTACCTCTACGTTGTTAGCTGTTCTGTTTACCTTTCAATGATATCCTTCCTACCTGACAATATGTGCTCACCACTTGGTTTCGGTCCTTATTCCAGCTGCCAGTAAGGTGTTTCTTCCAAGTATGATTATGGAAAACATTCTATATGGTGCATACAATATTTGTCTGTAATTCTGACCATCTCAGTCTTTATTTACCAATGATTTATAAATGGAACCAGCGCTAACTTAATTGAGTTGACAAATTAACTTTGAATACATAATGTGATCTTGAATCAGTTGCTTTCATTTTAAGTATTTTGTAATCCACGGAGCACATTGGTCCTCATACAGTACTCCTGCTCGTCTGCAAGGTATCAGTAAGCAGGCAGGAAATTGGAAGCGACAGAAAGATGTGTTTGAGTGGTTGCAGGACATTTTATCGATGTCAGACATGGAGTGAATAAATAGGGAGGCAGACATAGGCCCCTTGGGATCCATTTTTGGTGGTGTCGATTGAAGGAAGAGACACACGGCAGATCTATACACCAATACCGGAATATGTGTGTAGTAAACGGAAACTCTTAAGCCTCTGAGCTCCCATGGGGTCTAAAGGATCAGACAAAGGAAACCAATGGGTACCCAGGACACACACACACACACACGCACGCACGCACGCACGCACGCACACACACACACACACCTCTGTTCACTGGATTGTGCAAGGGTGCTGGAGGCAGGCATGATGTACTAGACATCCTCCTTTTCATGGTCATTGTACTGTGACAGCACATTCACACATGGACACACTGACAAAATATTGACTTGATCAATAGCCTAATCCTCTATCTAGACTTTGCTCCTGCAGCCATGACCAAAATCTGCGGTTTAATATAAAACATTGTCTGCTGGCTTTACAGCTGCACTATAATCAATAACTTCATATTAACAATGAATGGGGGCGCTATGTGCAACTCTGCCGACGACGTGCCATTAATGAAGTCTCAAAGTATTCTGTTTAGTCCTAGTAGCATGTTGTTAACAGGCATATTTTTTAAGTGAAAAACTTCTGTTGAGAGCACAGCTTAAAAGAAAGAGAATATTGAGTTTATAATGAATGAATGAATATATGATAATGAAACCCAATGTTGAGACATATTCTGAAATGAGAGCAGTACCACACAGACTCAGTACACACCCTCAGAAGACCACCCTATATTATCTTAATGAAAAGACAAAAGCCTATTGCTGCTTGAGGACAATACCCTCCATGTGGTGAACTTGTAAGCCAACCCCTGGCGGTGCAATAAGCCCACATCCCACATGTGGCATGAGGCGGCAGCGTCAGATCAAATGGGGATTCTCCCTATTGAAATTCATAGATTCAATATCTTCTTTTCTCTCCATGCTGCACTAATACCAATACACTTTAATCAAAATACGACGCATTATGCCTCCCAGTGCGACATAAATAAAAGAAGAACAAATCTGATAGAAAAAAGCTGTATTGTTGTGAGGCGGTAAATTGATGAGTCATGGGTCTGGGAGATTAGACAGGAGGTTCAGTGCTGCTCCAGAAGGGTTTATAGAGGATACATTATAGGTTATTGGTAAAAAACAAATGGTCATGTGTAAAGCAAGACAGGCCTCTGCACTCTCCGTCATGACCCTTGGAGCTGTTCGAAGTGTCACCTTCCTGACAGCAGTCGCCCCTCCATGTGATTTACCTCACTCACCAAAACGTATTAGACGGCAAAGTTCAGTTGGCGAAATTCAATCCTGCAAATCAGCCCTCCTCCTCAGCTGCGCAGGGACACCGATATGCATGTAGGACACGTATACAAACATCCACGTATGCACACATCAATGTACATGTACACATTTCACTTTCCAATCCCACACAGAGCTTTCACACCGCTACTTATGGAAGTGTTAACGTCTGATATTCAAATTAGCGATGCTGCTAAATTGTGCTACCTTATTAGCTTGTTCTTGCTGGATGCACATCTCTGTTTTTAGCAACCAGCAGCACACCAACGGTAGAACGACAGCCCGGAGACAAAATAATCCGCTGTTATTAATGAGGACACTTTTCACCTCACTTACAAAGGTAAATATACCCTCTGAGTGTTAAGCCATATGGGCTTCTTCAGAGAACTCAGATCAAAGAGGATTCAGTGATTCGGTTTGACATCAGGACAGCCCTAAAATAACAGCAGAGAATAAACGCCCACAAATTGTACTTGATTCAGTCTGCTTACCACATTTCCATTTGGCAGCTGCTAAACTATAACATTGTATTCATGGAGATTTATGATTATTTAAGGCAAACAAACTACAGTTAATATCATCACATTGTTACTTTTAAGTCTTTCATTTTTCATGCAAGAACTGGAATAAATGGTTCTAAGACCATTTACTCAGGCAATCTGGTGGGTTCTTGAAATATATTATGCATACTTTTATCATCATCAAGGAGGATAATGGTTTATATTATCTCATGAGGAACCTTTTTAGGATACCTGTTGTAATCCAATATTAAAATATTCTCCGGGAAATATGCTTTCTGACTTGAGGCCATGTGCTGTGAAAAACCGACACAATGTACTCTAACCTGTTGGTTTGTCCTGAGCTGACCTTCGTCTGTCTCATGGGAGAGGGCTCCAACATTGCGTGAGTTCCTGAGTGCTCACTTGGATGCATCTGTTTTTTTCTGTTATACCCAGAGACCCCAGTGTCTACAGAGTTTCAAATTCAGGTCTCTTTATTGTATATTGGATTTCTATGAAATATGTGAAATTGTAGGCACCACGGGTAAAATGATACAAGAACTGAAGCACAATAAAAAAGAGAAAAACATATTTTTGCCAGAAGTCATAAGTGGACATAACTGACTGTTGACAGTGGGACATAAAATGCCCCAGACTCTGCAAAGAAAGGTGAAAATGTCAGGCTGAACAAGGTGGTGTTTGTTATCTATTCAGAACAAGTCACTCGATCTATTCTGAACATTTGCTTCACTGCACAAGGTAGTAGAAAAAAGCACAGATCGATTAAGAGTTGTCATACTTGTATTCTCTGAGGCTACTCCAAATGTCCTGCTGTTTGTCAAGGGCAGCACCACATTTAGCAACCCTATTTTTTCTCTACTGAGTGCTATGGAGGAAGCAAACTGCTCCAAGCTCAATGCTCTATGAGAATGTGCTTTATGGAAAGAGCCAATATCATGTTTCAACAGAGCACAAAGGCATGATTGAAAATATTTCATAGAATTGCTAATAAATTCCATTCCACTTATTATTTTTGATGAAACTATTACATTTGACATGTGAACTGCATTTAATAGCAGCAAAATGAAAACAATATATGTAAAAATACAGTTTTGAGTTACCTCTAGTGATGTCAGCTCCTGACTGTATAAACTGAAGCAGAGAACACACAGTGGAGCTCCAGGCCATGGTGACATTTTCATGTGTGCCATGTTACACATGGCACACATTGACCGGATCCATCTTTAAAGCAGCCCACCATCCCCACCAGCCCAAGGCCACATGGCTTCTCAACAATGAGACGCCTATTACAGCTGGGGACGGTAATAAAACCGTCATGGTTGTTAAATAGCTGGGGTAAGAGAGAATAAATGTTGGCTACAAATCTGGTAATGATGATGGTTTTCACTGTTTTTATTATGTGCTCCGATAACTCCTTGTAAATTGAATCAATTGAATTTGACAGTTGTGGACAATTACGTCAATGAGTATTGCAGTGAAAATGTGGATGGAAAGATATGCAGACAAATGCTGTGAGGGCAGTTGGAGCAAGATCAGTGTGGTTCTAGGAACAGACTATAACAGGATTGTGTGTTAGGTCGCTTTCACATTTCAAATTGGAAAAGGTAGATGGAGTTTAACTGCATTTTGATGCTTTGTGATGAAAAGAACAACACGACTTTAGGCTGTATATTTTTTCTATTAGTTGAGGAATGTGTTCTGCTTTTGAAACAGCCATGCCCTTTGCCAATTAGTACTTGAAATAGGTACATTTTCGGTGCCTTTCCAAACAACCCTAAACTGTTCCAAGAATAACCTATATGATTCTCTTCTTAATCTTTGCCCCTTAATTGTTAAAGGGGCCCTATTATGAACATTTTCAGTTTCATATATGTATCTTGTGCTTCTACTGTGAACTGTTTACATGCTTTAATGTTCGATAAAAAGTGTGGGACATCTAACCAATAAGGGTCCAGTCTGCTTTTATTGGTTGGATGTCCTGCCCCTTAGCCTATCACGTACAATGTGTTGGAACATTAGCCAATAGAAGCGCAAGTGTTTCAAAATGATCTTCACTAAGTTACAGAAATAAAGTCCAATTGAGGCGTCTCAGGCAGGGGGGGAGTGTGTGAGAGGGAAACTCCCTCTGGAGGGAACTTGGGGATTTTAGCCTTTGCAGACCATTTCCATGCACAAAAAGCTAATATATTACAGGAAAGAAAAAAAACCCAGTAACCATAATAGGGCCCCTTTTTAAAGTTGTAGCTTCGTAGATCGTTTCAGCATCTTCCAGCTCATTGTTTTGGTTTTACAGCCCGTTTTGGTTCACTCTCTCAGGTCTTGTAGCGACATCTTAAACTGTGTTGAGTGCACATGACCTGCTCAGAAGCATTTGGCTGCAGAGAGACTACCAATGCTTTTGGTTTTCTTTTAGTCCTGTTTAGGATTTGTAAATCTTCGAAGCCGAAACTCCGACAGGATTTTACATCTCTGGAAAATGATCACAGCAGCAAATATTATATTTCCTATTTTAGATCAGTTAAACTGTTTAACTGTTAGAATTCTGCAGCGCCTTGCAGAATGACATCTTGTTGAGGGGGGATCTACTTTTTCAGCAAAAGCCCCGCTGGGTCATTGGACTGAGCTAATTTAAATACATTTCACGCAGCGTTAAGTCAGTCTGGAAGTGGCAGTCATGACAGCGACTGAGCAATGCATCGCAACGACAGACACGATCATAATAAATAACACTCTTCCTGTTCTCCTCTCTGTCTCATGATCAAGAAGAAACTAAAATCCTCTCATTGCTGGTGATGACTAATACATAATTAAACAAACAGCTGGTACCCACACAGAGTCAACCACGATGTCAAAGAGGTCAAAGTTCAAACCGGCTGGAGCCAAGAAGACACCCGGAGCCGGTTCATCATTAGTCACAGCACAGGAAGGACTAATCCACATCAACGAGCCATTTGTCGGTCTTTAAAGATGGGGTTATTGGAGGGAAAATGAGATAAAGGCTTGTGTCAACACAATGATTTAATATGATGATAGATCAGTCAGCCACACAATGATATCATTCCTCTAGTGTATCCAGGGACAAAAAAGATACAATGTGTTCTTAAGGCTTTTTTTTTCAAAGAGTTAATCATTTGCTTGCATTGTAAAAGTCTCAGGAAGCTTTTGTAATCAGATGCCACTTCCATGTTGCAATGATTTGTAAGTTATTTTGGGGTGTTTTAGTTAAAAATACCATCTACTACAGATGGTACTACAGGTGTCTGAAGATGTGCCACGGCAAATCCAATAACCTATTTTTTCCCAAGGCGCCACCCTGAGTTATGTTTAGATCTTGAGTTGAAGTCATCCAGAGGTCGTGACCCCGGGCAGACGGCGGGTCACAGCCTTTCGTGACCCATCTACATTTCCTCCATATACATGTTATTATTCAGGTATGCGGAGAGGAGACGGCGATCGGGTTACAGTGGTTTACCCATTCATCAAGACGGGCAGTGAAGAGAGAGAGAGTGAGACAGCTATGGAGACAGAGAGACCACGGGATGATAGATATCATCAGCAGCTATCCATGAACCACAATTGCAGCAGGGACCCCAAATACACAATTTTAAACACACAGAGGAGAGAGAGGGATACAAAAACAGGAGTTTGACTAGAAGTAGAAGGAAATGAGAAAGCGATGCGGTGAAAAAAACACGGGTACCCAGCAGAGAGCCTGTTGGACCTGAGACCTATTGGCACAAATCAGTGCCGTCAGCCTTCCACAAGACCTGCAAGCTAATTTATAGATCGGGTTGGGTTTTCCTTCCATGCCTGAAACCGCCGTCTCTTATAAATTCCTTTGGGAAGCAAGCAGTTGTGACTGGAAAGTTATTAGCCCACTTTTTTTTCCATATGATTTGCTGCCCTACATTGTTACAGAGTATTCACATTGAAAAGGTTTTATATTCTTTAGTCCAAGTCACTATATATGTACAAGTGACAAAACCCACAAAATCATCATTTAAAGTGGTAGCTTATCTGTAATGCATATGAAATGCAATGACTTGAAGCAGTTTGGCTTCTTCTCCGACATTATTGCAGTGCCTTTGAAAAGCTCCCAAGCTGCATATTCAGTCGCAGGTATATGAATATTCACGATCTGAACAATTGAACACTTTATGAATAATGCTGGCTATATGGAAAGCCATTTCCTGACTCGTTGCCATTTGTCATACCCCCGCAAACCCCTCTGCATAGTGTTCTCTCTCCGCCTGCCTGTAGGGCAGATCCAGGGGCCGGCCTCTACAGGAAGAGAACGGACAGATTTGAACACCTCTCACTGTCCTGGCTCAGTGCCCAAGCCCCAGGATGACTTCAGGGGCTGGAACTCAAAATCCCATAATAGAGACAGCGAGGGGAGGAGGAATTAATGTCAGGTGCGAGGTAAAGACAAAAGTGACAGAAGATGGATGACAAGGAATACAAATGGGGTAGGAAAGGCTTAAAACAAAAGGCTCTTAATGACACTTTTGACTGTAGCAGAATTTTTAGTATTAAAGTATATTTTAAATGCCGAATTTTGGAGCACAGCAGCAGTTATGCTTAACTCTTTTTTGTGACTTTGGTGAAAAGTGAGAAAGCTTGAAAAAAGGAAATAACTTCTTCCTCTCCACTCAGCTTCCTCTATCTTTGCGTGGTAGCAACATGTAACAATTAACAATGCACCCATCTTTCTATTCTCAACCCTATATCTCTTAACCCCTCTGCAGTTCATTCAAAACAATTGGAGTAGGTGTACTGTACTCGAGTTTAGTTTCAGTCAAAATTACCTTTATGTTTTGGTTTTCTGAGGTGTTCCTCAAGCTATCACCATACTCGACTATAGTATGCTGTGACCCTATCCTCAATGTTCTCTGAGCATTGCATTGTGGGGGAAAAGTGTGTCCAGTAACAACACATTTTTCTTTTTTTGTAACTTTTCGATAGTAAACTCACAGACTCCAAAGCTGCTTAGAATTGGTATGTAGTATTCTAGTGTAGTAATGGTGTGTGTGTCATTTGAACGTCGTCCATGTTATTCTGGATAATCCTCAAAACACATTCATTTTTATGGAACGTTTTATTTAGTAGAAAATAATTCCAAGTAGTTTGGGTGAACCAACACTTAAAAGTGACCTCAGATGGAGTTTATGACTCCACTTTCACGTACTGCACTAACAAATGCAGACAGAAACACGACATATAAATACATGGCAAACTACTACAAAGATAAACAGAGTCAACAAACTGACATGCTGGTGGAGACAGAGTTGCAATGTTCTTTTTTCATTGCACAAAAAGGATTACCCTACTATTTTCTTTAGAATAATATAAAGCTTGATGTTCTTATTCAGGTGCTCTGGGATGATAGTATTACGCTGTTTACACACCTGCTGTATGAATCCTATAGCAGCATACTTTGCAGTACCTCTGTGCACAAGCGTTTCTATAGTGATGAGCATGCAGCGCCAAGTAATTATCCATTGGAGGAATTATGTTTCCCCTAATGAATGTTTTCGTGTGTGTGTGTAAGTGTGTGTGCGTGTGTGTGCTGTCTCTCTAGGTACACTCTCTCCAGCTAGTGGTCCCTTGCAGTCTCATTAAATGTGGTCTCTGGCATGGAGTGTAGCACTGCACGTTCTCAGGGTGTGGTGGTGCTGGCTTGAATTTCACATTTCTATCAGAGTGAGTGAGTGAGTGAGTGTGTGTGTGTGTGTGTGTGTGTGTGTGTGTGTGTGTGTGTGTGTGTGTGTGTGTGTGTGTGTGTGTGTGTGTGTGTGTGTGTGTGTGTGTGTGTGGTAGCGGTTCTACAGGGTGGCACGGGGTGGCAGCTGCCACCTCAGAAAAATGCCTTGCCACCCCAGCTGCCACCCCCAGTTGGCAGCTTTGTTTTGAAAGAAAAGTTGTGGCTCATCGGGCATTTATGAGAGAAAATCTCTAATGTCCGAGTGCAAGTGAATGCAGCACGAGACGCGC
>NW_011361894.1:179909-204019 GCF_000735185.1 Notothenia coriiceps
AGTCCATTCGACTTGTTGTAAACCATTTTTACATATTGAATATATGCATTATTATATATATATAATAGATAATTAGTAAAAGCCGAAAGCCGTAAGCAAAACCACATGATTATGGCAAAACTTAAATAAATAATCACTATTATGGGTCCATAAAAAATGTATTCAGCACTTTTGAATGCATACAGTACATTAATTCCAAGTCAAGTGCATTTTCTTTTCTCTGTTGGATAACTACAACAAAGTGCATTCAGAACAAAGCCAAGGTGCTTTGAAACTGCATAAACATCTAGGCCAGTAGGCCTACAACAAAATAGTGTAAATAAAGACTGTAACAGCCAGGCCTTCAACAACAACAAATGCACCTATAACTTTGGTAACCTAACGTGTTGTTGTGATGACGTAATCAAAACGCAACGACAAACACGGCGCGCGACCATGCTCGCGGCTGGCTCACAGCCAACATGTCTGCCGCTTGGAGATATTTCAAAATATCAGAGAAAGAGGCGCGGATTGCAATTTGTAAAACGTGTTCAGCTGACATTTCTCGAGGGGGTGTAACTGCAAAGACTTTCACCACTTCGGGATTACTCCACCACTTGAAATCAAAACACCCGGACAAATATGCGGAGTATGATCAACGTAACCCTGTTCTCTGACATTCGGTGATTTTTTTTCGGTGCTAAAACCCTTTCGGCCGAAAGGGCCTTTTTAACCATTTTCGGCCGATAATTTTCGGTGGCCGAATATTCGGTGCATCCCTACTTATAAGCAGTAGATGCCATTCTAGGCCATGATTGATCCCATAATTGCCCACTCTTTGGATTTTCACCAAACTCTGGTTTTAATAACATTAATTTGACTGTGTGCATCTACAAGAGTGTGTCCTGCAAAGTGTTTATACAGTGTAGAAGGCACAGGTCTTTAAATAAAAATGTACAGCACAGTAAAAGGAAGCCAGGACATTAATGTCAACCAATGCAGCCGCAATGAAATTGAAAAAGCAGCGGAGGTAATTTAAGACTTGAGGCTTTGTGAAATGTTGGCAAGTGGGGAATTATTTAATACAATCCTCTTCCTGCTTGTGATCGCAATGATTTCCACTTCTGTTATTTTCCGACTTGTGTCTCTTAAAAAACCTTTCCCTCTTCTCTATCACTTTGTGTCCTCACTTCATCTCTCCGTCTGGTGCACCTCAGTTGAAGTTTGTATTTTTCATGTGTCTGTGTGGAGGCTGCTACTCCAGCGCTACTTGTTGGGAGCATCTTACAAAATGGAGACACAGCTGTGGGTGTCAAAGTTCTGTGATGTCTGAAGCAGCAGAGTATAAAGATCTCGGAGAGCAAGAAATTGTTTGGCCCGTGACAGTGACACACTCAGAAATACTCAATTTAGATAGGACAAAGTGACAAAGTGCATCCTGCTGAAATGTGGGTTATGAGAAATTCAAAAATGCTCTTCTCTGAACTCTCCATTCATTGCCTGCAAAAAGTTTGAAGCCTTTCAGTCACTTTAGTCTGCAGTCACGAAGGTTAATATTAGTGATATAACAGGCTGGTTGTGTGCGATTGAAGTACTAAACCTCCCTTCTTAAGTATCATTGTACAAGATGTTGACTCCCTGCCAGAGCCCTGAGCTGAAACCTCAAACAAGTATATGAATAATGTGTTTTCTTTCACATACCACATAACTATTATGTTATTTTTGGAAGAGTTTAACATCAACTAATTAAAACCAGTGTACCATAGCACAACTTCAGAATACCTTACCAATTACCTAACCTTTGTAAAAGAAGACAAAAATGAATCTAAACAAGCAGTGTATTTGAATGGCAGATTGGATCATTACATCTAAATATAGTCAAAGTAATGCCTCTAGCACAGGGGTGTCAAACTCAAATACACAGTGGGCCAAAATAAAAAAATGGGAACTAGTCGAGGGCCGGACTGGTTCAATGTTTATTGCAAAACATATTGAAATGAACTTATTGCACATATTAAACCTGGAACTAACTAAATTATTGCCTATAAAAACAACATTAAACATGAAATAATGAGTTGCATTCATTTCTTATGGCTCTATCTGCAGCTTTTCATCAGTCATTTCTTTGGATTACATTTTCCCACAGGCCAACAACAGCTTCAACAAAACTATTTCCCTCAAAGAAAAAAACAAACATGCCCTGTTGTATGAAGAAAGTNCATCAGTCATTTCTTTGGATTACATTTTCCCACAGGCCAACAACAGCTTCAACAAAACTATTTCCCTCAAAGAAAAAGCCAAACATGCCCTGTTGTCTCAAGAAAAAAAGTGCAAAAGGAAACATCCATTGAAACTCAGTGTGCTGCTCTGTGATGCTAGTTCAAGCCAGATACTTGGCATCTCATCTTGGCAAGTTCATCAATGTTTGGGGTCAGGCTCTGAGCTGAGGAGATCCTCAGGATTGAGTGAAGGTGTGCGTGCAATATATCGGCGGGACAGATCTAGTAGTAATTAGAAATTATCCTGCGGGCCAAAATGAAATCCACTACGGGCCGGATTTGGCCCTTGGGCCTTGAGTTTGACATGTGTGCTCTACTAGCATGTGCATGACAGAGATGTTCATTTGAAATAGAGCACTGCATTGTGAATAGTGCCGATTTTTCCCAAAACCTTTTTGGCAAAAAGCGATATCCCGCTGTGAGTCATTGTCATTAATTACTGTATTTCAAAGGGTTATGACCAGAATTGTTCAATTAAAAAAATGGAAAATCATCCAGTATCCAGTGAATCCCAACCCTGTTTTTAGAACCATAGATACAAACTAATCTATATATCATAATACAAAAATAATTCCAATGTGTTCCAACGCACTGAAAATAAAACATTAAGCAATACACCAATAGTTGCTAGAGTACACTCGTTCTTATTCACCTACTATATACATCTGAATATAACAAGTTAGTGCTGTCCTTTCATTATATTTGTAATATATTTTTGAAATAATGCTGGTATTTTCTTTAAAAAAGACAAATGTTGTCTTTCAACATATACAAGTCTTATCTGTAATATTTCATTATAGGTCACTATATATACTGTGTACATCAGTGTGGGTGGTATGCACAGCTGTATATGTTTGCACCCTTGAACTAATATAAACATACAGTATCTCATACATACCACGCATACAATCCTTGGTTAATTGTTAAGCAGTTAAAAAAACACATGAGCACCTAAAAACAAGCTGGATTTGGTTCTGACTAAAGGAAGACCCAACGGCAAACATTATTAAATGAGGAACTGCAAGTTCGTTAGTTCGTCAAGGTCATACAGTACGTGAGGACGGAAGTCAGTTTGTAACAGACACAGAGAGACAGGGGAAGTGGACTGAAGGAGTGGTTTCAGTAGTTTTAATTGACATGCATTCAAGATGACGGCCATTGAAGCAACTTGTGTTTAAAACTTTAAATGCAGATTTGGGGGGAGTATACCTACGAAACGATTCAAAGTTGTGTGTATCAATCACTTCTATCTAAAAGCAGGGTTTTGTCTAAAACGGGTTAAAGGGGCTCTGCGCCCTATTCATTTCAGTGTGCGCCCTTATACCAAAATACAGTTTTCCCCCATACATTTAAAGGAAATGCCAATAAACCGTTTTTTTGTTAGTCGAAAACGTTATAATTACAAAAGAAGTATGAAAATGGTGTCAAATAGACCGTCAGACGGCAAAGACGGCTTTATTTTTTACGGAGCTGCGAGGTTGCGTTGTTTATGTCCGCAGTGCCATATTTATATCTTACAAGATCAGCGCCACAGTATTGCCCTCATACTACATTTTCTAGAAAACCCCCTGTAAAAGCACACTAAGTTGCAATTTTGTTAATTACACTTAGCTAAAAGTAATGCAGTCTAGCACACCATATTGCAACCTTCGTGAAGTCTCCCCTCATTTATATAAATGGGGACAAAATGTTACACTTCACATATAAAAGCAATGATCATAAATTGAACCTTGACAGTTCATGAAGGTAAGTCCTACTGCAGGGATGTTGACCCTGTGTACAATAAATGGCGCAGGTTTTTTTTTGTGTGGTATTATGACATTAAGACAGATACAGTGTCTGTGTGCGGCAGGAAATGCAGCACAGATGAGTTGAGCTGTACAGACAAGGTCAGTGTAAACAACCAGTGAGCAGCTGTGGCAAAAAGCTAACATGACTAAGAAGGTGAGGGAATGATGAGGTGAGACAACAGCATCAGGGCACATACACACATATAATTGGACACCCTAACCCTGAACAACCGCACGTACGTACGCATGCTCGTATCTGACGTGCACACCCACACACACATACCAGGTGTGCACTTGACACACGGTGATAATGGCATGCAGGCATGACTAATACACAGAGCCATGCTGGTGAGAATGGGGCTAAGCCCGGGCATATGGCGATCATCAGTCACACCTAGAGAGCCAGCGATAGAGGTGAGAGAAGATCTATGGTTTTCAATGAGGGCCTGGGGCACATCACAGGCAATCACTTACTTTAAATAAGCACACCAAGAACTGATTAAAGGAGAGAGATTGGGAGGGAAAACTCTGATGGATATCTAAGAGCTGGAGGGAGTAAAACTCAATGAATCACTCTGAGGATTGGTAGGAAAGAAACTTCACACCTTTCGTTAGTGGTCGCTCAGTCATTTCACCCAGGAATTGAAACTAAGCAGGTAGCGTCTGATGGGACCAGAGAGGTGTCGTCCCAATTTATTTGACAGCGCATCGGCTGAGTCACCAGCATTTTAAACTTGCCTTTTATCTTCGGATACGTCCTTTTCACATTGAAGCCCCATCGCTCACGACCTCCCTGAATAAGATAAGCAAAGGAAGATCAGAGTCAGATGAACAAGGGAGAGGCAAGGATGAAAGGATTAAAAGAGGGGAAGTTTTGGATCTATCTGTATAGGGAAGGTGCTGTCATTACACTACAACCCCAGATAGGAATATTGAGGGAGAAGGCGCTCTTACACCGCACTGCCGTACAGGTATAGCTTTGATTTCAAGGCATGAGATGTAATGCACTTTAACAAGCACTCTGCATACAAGACCATTTTTGCATGCTCATCATCACACAGTGAGATTATGTCCCAAGAGGTCTGTTCATGTGTAAATATTCAGATGTGAGAAAATATGCTTCTGCGACACTAACCCCAACTGTGAAAGATCTTTAAATAGCCAGTAACTGCGGTTACTGAGTCGGAGTTTATATTGATCGTATCCATGCTAGCAGTGAGGCTTTATGGATCTCCATGTCTCTCAGTCCAACCATTACTTTGTTTGGACTGAGATATCTCAACAAGTATCAAATGGATTACATATAATTATGATATCTATGGTACTAAGATCATAAACTCTATGTATTTAATGATTTCCTGTTTCTTCCTCTTTTGCCATAAGCAAGTTTTCAGTTATTTTATACAATGCCTCAACATCTTCTAAATGCTTGAGCACAAAATTGTATAGGTGATGTGCACGTAGTCATTGTCTCGTAACCTATTGGTTTGTGAACTATGGTTTTGAAGCCTCAAGTTTGGCATTTTGTCCGTTGCCATCTTGTTTTTTGAACCGACACGAGGGAAGGGAGGTTATTACAACAGAACACTGAATGGTAACAACCATACTGGTGAACACAATGGTAATGACCTGTCAATCCCAATGTTGCCACGCCCACCATCTTTTACAAATTGAACATCATGCTGTATTTTAGACTTGAACTAAATATTGAGATGCGATAACAATGTTTAAAGAGGTAATTCATCAAGTGAGAAGTAGGATCATTTCTCATAGACTTCTACACAATCGCCTGTTGGCTAGAGAGAAGATCAATGAGAGCGGAAGGGGAGCTAAATCTATTACCTCCCCATCGTTCCACATCTGTTGAGTCAGACTGCCATGAGTTTGACAGTTGTGCACAAGATTAAAATGTTTTGATTTTGAAATAAGCTAAACGTTTATATGTTAGAGTGGACATTCTGAGCATGTTAGAAAGCTGAATGTTTTTTTCGGGGCAGGAGAGTTCCGCAAATCGGCCACAAGCTGTAACCACTGAGAGCTATCTGGCAGCCTAAGAAAGCTAAAGTTTGCATTTATAATCACAAAATCCCTGTTTTTATAGAATGACCTGCATCAATGTTTTTCTAATACTGTGTACTGTATGTATGCCGTGGCATTTTGGATGACACAATAGTTTCAACCAAAATAAGAACTTTTGAGTTAAGCTGAACATGCAAAACACCACGGCCATTGCAAACAATGTGTGTGGGTAGAGGGTTCTGTTTTTCTGCAGAAAGTACATTAACGTCTGCAATAAGTTCAAAATGACCTTTTCATGACACCTCATGTCCTCACACAACTAAAGCACATGCTTGTTCCTTACAGTATACTGCACATTATTGTATTAATAGCGGCCAGCCTACTGAGGGTCATAATGTGGGCTATTCACCATTTTTCCTCATTATCCATTTTGCCTTCTGCTAGCCTTAATCTAATAGCACTGGCTTGTGAGTTTGTTCCGTACTAGCTCCATTGCTTTAGTGCACACAACACATCATTCCTCCTTGTGACACACAGTCTTGATTGGTGCCATAAACCAGATTTTAATTTGCAGGGTAAACCTGAGGTTGTCATGGGAGCAGCATAGGCCCTGAGATGACGGCAGTCTTAATTGGAAACATCATTCTCCATCCCCGTGTTCAAGGGTGTGGCCTTTGTAATCCAGTTGGCCTTAATGGAGTAATTGCATTTCTCTGACTCTCTTAACAATCGAGGAGTGAAATGGCTAAACAAAGCTGCTTTATTTGCTCTTCACAGAACTACTGTTACTGATTACACTTCTCATACTGTCAGTGTAGACTATGAAAGGAACAAATAATTGTTATAATCGTGCACTTATAGCTGCCAATTCCAGCATTTTCAGTGACGCATTATTCCGACATCAATGGAGCTTATTCCAGTACAGAAAACAGCAGCTTGTTATTGTGTTTACCTCATCCTGGCACATGATAACAATAATATACTGTTATCTCGGCAATCTTCCATGAGGATGCTGTAAATGGCATACATCTAATGATGCCTGGTGATGAGGGTAAATAGAGTGTTTCTTTTTTCACAGTACACCCACTCAATATACACACATAGGCTGTACAACCGTTGTGTACCAGTTGTTGCACTCACTTCACTTTATGTTTAGCCTGTTTTACTTGTTTATCTATTGTCAGCCTGTCATGTTTCTCAAAAACAACCTTGAAGTGTTTCTGGCATACAATCTGTGCCACAATAACAAATTACAGGGGTTATTTTCTGTGTTTCTTGTTGAAGAATATTTCTGGCATTGCTACTAGGGTAGCTGCACATCTCTAAGGAGTCATGAGTGTAACACCAGAATAATTATAGACTTTTGAATTATGAATAATCAGTAACATAACGAAGACCAAATCTGAAGGTGAAACATTTAATTAAATCCAATTCTGAAATCTTAATTAGATGTTTTAATTAAATTGCTTTCTTTCACATGTTAGCAATCGTCCAAACATGTAGTTAAAGGTTGAACTTCTCATCTCAAAGATACTTTTCCAACTGTTGCAGTATTGAGATTGAGAGAAGTAATTTAATCAAATGAGTCCTAACCCACAGAGTGATAAATAACACCAAAACATGGCATGACATTATGCTTTTAAAGTAACATTTTGGTCCGTTTTCATTTTAAAGTCTACTATAACCTGTAAGCAGGAATTCTGAAGTGTGTGTTTCCCTGCTGCATTATTTCAAATGTTGAATACAATCTATAAGAACAAAATGTAAGGAGGGTTTGTGATATATACAAAACCACTCAAACTCTAATTCCAGGTGCTTTTGATGTGACTATTTCTACAGGTGTATCACTGTGAACAGAGAGAGGGGAGCTGGTGGGGATTAATGTGCTCATTATGGGGAGGATTCACTTTATTACAGTTTTGACACTGATACATGTAATCCAGCATTCTGCTAAGCTATCACCATCCTGATTGGCTGTTTTTAATTACTCAGAATACTGTAAGTACAATGTGTCCTAAAGCCTGCTGCTGTGTGACAGTCCATATCTGGCATCAATAATAATTTAGCCATGAATGAAATGTGTTTGCTGCTGATAAACCAAAAGACAATTATTTGGATTAGCTGCAGGACATTGTGGGCCATAATGAAATAAATGTGGTAGATTCATGGTTAGAGTTTTAGTTGAAGGAGGAAAAAGAAAACACTTTATGGGTGAGCTGTTGGTGGATAAGCTGCTACTTTATCAGTCTAGACAAGTGGATCATTGGTAACATAATGAACAAAAGGGCAATAGAAAATGTACAATAAAGAAATATAAGGTCACCTGTAAGAACAATGAGTAACTTTTGAGAACATTTTCAAATAAAAGACCCCAAAATGTGAGCTTTTTAAAACACAAATATCACAGAATAAGTTGACATTCGCTATCGACAAAAATATGCTAAGTCTTATAAAAGAAAAATGCAGTAATAAAGAGAAAGTGCTGCTGACACATCTGGTATTTCCCTGATGGTGCAGTTTAACAGCAGGGTGATAACAGGGGTGGCTGTGGTGAAGGGGAGCGCCGGCAGTAGTTTATCAAGGGTTGAGGGGGAACAGCGGCAGCGATACAGAGGTGGTGCTGAGATTTGGAAGACAGAGGAAGCAGTAGGAGTAAATGTACAACACGAGCACAAAGGCGAAGGAGGAGGAGTGTTGAGATAACAGCGGTGATGGTGGTACGGTGGGAGCAGGAGAAGAGTTTATCTCCGTCGCTGAATGTTCTCCATTGTTGGGCTCCTGGTTTTCTGGCCTCCACAAAGATGTGCCTCTGAGAACAGAGGGGGGGATAGGGGAGGAATTCGACAATCTGCAACGCTATCTCTTAACCCGCAGCTGCTACCAACCAGCAGCCCTCCTCCTGTCCCTTCACTCTCTGGGAGCTTGTGAAGCCATTTGAAGTGTCACTGCATTGACGTAGTTAAAACAAAGCACCCACAATGAAAAGAAAAAACTATGGGTGCTCAGAAAGGTTAGAATTTCTTATTGCTATTTCATTTTTAAGGAAACCTAATGTCAAAACATCTTACATTTTTACAACATGTTCACCCCAAAGTTCTTTAAATTAAAGTATTATAGTTAAAAGTTAAAGTTAAGTTAAAGCCTTTTATTGTCATTATAGAAAAAGTACAACGAGATTCAGAGTGCAACTCTGTCCCAGTGTGCAAAAACTAGACATACATAACATTAAAAACACGGCAGTAGGACAGACAACATAAGCAATCATACGGTAAATAGTTAAAAATATTGATGTAAAAATTATTTATAATTTTTAAAGTGCATTCAAAGTGTGTATACTGTATGTGTGGAGATGGTTACGGTTATTGCATTAAGTGTGGAGGTAGAGCAGCCTGACGGCCCAGGGGTAGAAACTGTTTTTTTCAGTCTGTTTGTCCGTGCCTTGAAGCTCCTGTATCTCCTCCCAGAAGGCAGGAGAGAGAACAGTCTGTGACCTGGGTGAGAGCTGTCCTTTAATATTTTATTTGCTCTGCTGAGGCAGCGGGAGGTGGAGATGTGTTCCAGAGAGGGCAGGGGGCAGCCCACGGTTTTCTCTGCCATCCTAATCACTCTCTGCAGGGCTTTCTTGTCCGCAGCTGAACAGCCAGCATACCCGACGGAGATGGAGTATGACAGCACGCTCTCGATGGTCGCCCGGTTGTTCAGTCTGTTTCTCCGAAGCACCCTCAAGAAGTGTAGTCGCTAATGGCCCTTCTTAACTGCTGCAGCGGTGTGTGCTGTCCAGCTGAGGCTCTCCGAAATGTGAACCCCCAGGAACTTAAAGGTGGAGACCCTCTGCACTCTCTCTCCGTTAAGGTGAAGGGGGGCGGGTTCTGGATCGCCTGTGTTTTCGATGGTGTTTTCTGAAGTCTATGATGATTTCTTTTGTTTTGCTTGTGTTCAGATATAGGTTGTTTTGCTGTACGCAGACAGCTTCAGGATCTTGTCTCTGTATGCCGACTCGTCGTCTCCCTTATACATTTTATAATGGAGTTGGAGGATGTGAATGGGAGAGCAGTCGTGTGTGTAGAGAGCACGCAGCCCTGCGGGGAGCCAGTGCTGAGGGTGCGGGTGGAGGAGCAATAAGGGCCTATTTTCACTGTCTGAGGACGGTCTGTTAGGAAATTGTTTATCCAGGCACACATGATGGGGGGGGGGGAAACCTAGGCTTGACACTTTTTCCACTAGTATGTCATGGAAAGAGTAAAGAGTTAGTTGAGAAAAAACCATCACGCTACACAGTAGGGAGCTAAATAATTAGGTTAGCTTATTAGCATAACATAAAGAAATAAAGAGATAATTAAAGCACACATCTTTGTAAAACTGCATACATTTTGTTGTAACATTTTGTTTTGATTAAACATTAGGATATTGTCAGAAATGGCTATCAAAAATAAAAATAAATAAAATAATTTATAATCACTGTTTACAGAGCAAGGGCCTTAATGCTTTTCCTCATGCGATCTGTTCTTTCTGGGAAGAAAAATGTAATATTCTGATACCCTGGAAACAATTTTTTAGAACCATATTCAAAGCAAAAATTGATTCCTATTCAAGAATATTCCAACTGAAGACCTTTTATAAGATTATCGCTACAAAAAAACACTAAAAAACTTTTAATATCGAACCGTCACCACTTTGTAGATTCTGCGATGCATTTATTTTTTTATTGTCCACACGTTGCATGACTGTGGACTGAGATTCAAAATTGGCTTAAGACACTTTATATTGATTTTGCATTTACTCCCTTTGGTCTTTTGTTTGGGCTTTTGGATGAGGACAATACACAGTTGATGAATACAATTATTCTTCTGGCAAAGATACTTATTTTTAAAGCTCAATCAAGGGAAAATCTGAATTTAAGGTGTGTGAAAAGTAGATTAAAAACACAATTTATTTTGGAAAGGATGATTGCCACAAAGATTCAAAGGGTGGCTCAACACACCATGAAATGGGAAACAATCAGCTCTAGCGAAGAGTGGGATAAAAATGAATAAAAAATGCTTTTGATTTTATTGGACTGTCAAACTATTTTTTTTGTTTTGTTTATGAAATGTTGAAGTGACCAACTGACTGTATTTTATTTTATTTTTTTCTGTTTGTTTTTTGTTTTTGTCTGAGATAGGAATGTCTCTTTTTGCTATTGTAATTACCATGTTTTGTGTCAGTAGCCTGTACAATAAAAAAAATTAAATTAGGATATTGTGTGTCACCTAGTGAGCTTTTGAGGAGGTTGTGTATTTTTGTATTATATCTAGCTGTTTCCCCCAGCCTTGAGACGTGCTAAGCTAATCTAATCAACAGCTCTAGCGTCTACTTAACACAAAGATTTGAGAGTGATACTATTTTCTTCCGTTTGATTTTCTGGCATGAGCTTGTTGAAATGATACTGCTTGTCAGCCAACTGACACATATGAACGCATCATATCTCCTATTATACAGTGATTACAAAATACTGCTGTTATGAAGATGCATCATTATTATTGATTTTTTTAACTGAACCCAACAATGGCATAACGGTAGCGTGCAGGCATTCTGGGCGCAAAGGAGCCAACACGTGCAACACAACAGCTTTGCCATCTAGTGTGTGTGCATAGACCCACCCTGCTGTCCCTCTTTAACACAGACGTAAATTTGGCTCCGTGACTAACTCCATTGTCGGCTTATCAGTGGAGTAACTCTGTCCCTCCATTCTGTGCCTTTGTATAAAGAATTACCTTGCAAAAAAAAAGTCATGGGGTGTAAAAGAGGACCATGAGCAATAGTTTCAAAGAACCACTCAAAGTTAATATTCAAGTGTAATTCAATATAGTGTTGGCCTAATGTAGTTTCTGTTAAAAAATAGCCTTTGAAAAAAAAACCTCCTCTTACGTTTGAGCACCAGGAAGCAAATAGTTTCTGTAACAGAGCAAAAGAAAACTCAAATTTCCTACAACGTGCAGCCTCAACCTCTGACATCCTGTACCTCACATGCTGTCGACCTGTTTGGAAGAGGATGTGACAAATCCCATTGAAAAACCACCTGCCAGCTGAGCCCCTGTCCTAGAATGAGAAACGTATTTTGTCCAGTTGCTATGGACACAGAGGGCAGAGAGCAGGGGAGTGGTAATAGACGGAGCAGGTTGGACGGAATGTGAATCTGTATGTGTGGATAAAGGCCTCGCACTGTGACACTGTGGTCACTGCTCTACTACAGCGAGAAGCTGGCTGCCTCCTAAAGACTTGTTGGAAAGGGAAGCTGAGAGCTTTTTCCCCAGCATCATAGTCAGAAAATAAATGTTTATTTAACAGAAAATGTACACTTTGGGTCAAGTGACACTAAAGGAAAAGTCACCGATGATTGACTACAAAAAAAGAAAATTACAGTTCATTCAACCTGATATTTTGTATGCATATGTGTTACTAAAGGATTTTTATCATCACATTATCTGAACCAACCGCATGATCTAATTTTGAAAAAGAAAATGAAGAAAATTCTAAATAATCTAAATTATTAATTTAATATAAAATGTTGAACTGTAATTGTTAACACTTCCAGTTGTTTATCACACACTTAACTGAATTGCTTAAACTATTTGACAAGAGTTTATTTGCTGTATTTTAACAGTTGTATAATTTATTTTAAAAAATACAATCGTAGAACGTCCTTCTCTGTGATACAAAACAGTTCACTTTACAATAAGGGATTATCCTCTACATACAGTATTTGGTGTGTTCACTTTGCAAATTCACTGATAAGGTAATATGTCTGAACTGTTGACTTGTATAAAGCCTGTCTGAGTGGCTTGCCTGTGTTTTGTCCCGTGAAGGACACTTGTGTGCACCCATCGGGAAATCATACTTTTAGTTTAATTCCACCTGCAATATCTGTGGTAATTTTTAATTATTTTTAATGATCACAGGCTAATAACTGTGTCACCCCACCCCCTGAGAAATCATAAATTCTCCGCCTATGCGTTGTACCTTTTTTCTTGTTCTATATTATCTCCTTCTCTATTCTATTCTGAGCTTTAAGTTCATTTACTCTGCACAGGAAACCGTGTGGTTACAGCTGTAGAAGAGCATTGTGCTCCCTATTCCATATCGTTGTTAACTGGAGGAAATGCTTGAAATGAATTGAGCTTTGTAGTAGCATGAGTGTCACAGAGTGTAGTGCTGCAGGGATGATAGTGCCTCTCCTCTCTATTATACATGTGAAGTGCCTCTGAGAGGATTGAGAGGAAGCAGCATAAGGGCACAATGTAGTATTGTTGTTAAATATTCACAGAAGTTATGAATATATACTAAACATGGCAAGATTGATTGTTTGCTTTTTCCTATTTGTGCATATATGATCATTTGTAATGGTGAGAACAACTGCTCAAGGAGATAAAGAAAAGGAGGCATTGTTCCTGAACTAACCACTGTGATTTAAATGTAAACCAGGAAGTGCCTTGGTCCTCAGAGCCCGTCACATGGTGAGCACAGTTGTTCCGTTTACACGCTGTGGCCTCAGCGGAGGATTAGCTGTACAACAACAGACCCTGTGTTACGCACACACATACACCCAGCAACACACACACCGACATAGGCATATCCCATAATGAGAGGAAAGGACAGACGAAGCATTGCCACCTGTTAAAGATCATTTCCAGTCACAGCCTCACTCTCCCAGCAGCCACTCTTCCTTCTCTCTCTTCACATGGAGGAAAACAACTATTACCAACAAGTCACCTTGAGATTTGACACGTTCATAGACTCCAGTGATTTTAACGCTGACCTTGTGACAGCACAGCTATTGTTGAACAATCCACACAAGCAGGCACTCAGCGGCATACAGTACGCACACGCTGAAAATTGGAGAACGTGTCGCTTTCACCTACCAGCTGCTAAGCCTCGCTGTGTACATTACATTAGGGCTAATCCATGAGAAGCATTATGTTTGTGTGTGAACATACATCCACGTGTGTGTGTCGTGCCACATGTTTTTAGCCTTGTTGCCACAGCTTTCAGAAGCAATTGACTGCTGCTGTAGCATGTGAGAGCACACACACACACACACACACACACACACACACACACACACACACACACACACACACACACACACACACACACACACACACACACACAGATACCCACTGACCACACACACAAATAGTTAGAAAAACGAGAAATGGAGGACGATATGGAACAAAGAGAGGAGCAGATTGGGTGCACGAGGGGCTCGCTAAGCCACGGCGCTCGGCTCTTTAAGGGATGTGGAAATGAATATGAGTCTGCCACGTAATCAGCTTATCGTGGGACCTTGCTCGGTGCCTCGCTTACGCAACGCTCACACCATCTGAGAGCCTTTCATTTAGTTTTCATTTAGCGGGCAGAGAGGCTGATACACCACATCCACTGGCTGGCCCACCACAGCTGAGCTCAGCCACATACATCCTGCTCTAATCACGCCCGCTGCTGTAAAACTGTGCTTGTGTGGGAGGAATTGAGCCGGGCAATGGGGTTACGGGAGGTTTTGTGTGGATTTGTGCTCAAGTGTTTTTATTGTTCATCTGCAGATGATCGCTTTAATAAATAACGAATCAGTCATGCTCCCTATATTTATGTCTCTGTATTAATGCATTTATTGAGTTTAAAATGTTAATTATCTACACCATGCTTTGAATTTTCAGAAAGTGGATCACAAGATAGCAACATCTGCCACATTATTAAATACAGAAGACATCTGATTTTCCCAAAATAGCTTTTTTTGTGACTAGAAGACATTATAATCCTGCATTTAAACCTTACTTAGAGTGGGCTATGCTAACTTTTTCGACTGTCCGCCCATCGCTTCTTTTTGGCAGCAACCTGGTTTAAGGCGATCCTCTTGGGATCAGATGTATTCCTGGCTTCAGCTGCCTTTTTCACTTTATTTTTTAATGAATTTGCAGATACACGGTTTGCTCCTTATCCCACTGAGCCACCCTGATCTTTGCTTCTACTGCTTTTATGAAACTCCTTGGAAGCTGTCTTGAGCCTTTTTCTCATCTCAATCTTTTATAAAACGTATCCCTCATAGCGCTGTCAACACTGTCATTTATTTGGTGAACAGAGGTAAAAATAGAAAGTAATTCAGCAAAACAACAAAGCAATCTTTCTTTTGAATTTGGATTCAAACGTTATGTCCTAAGGTTACAGTAAGCATTTTAACTGCACAATAAAATGCATGCAGACGGCACAATGAATGTGCTCCACCTCTTAGATACAGTAGTGAAAACAAACAAAGATGTTTCTGTTAAGCACAGGCCGTAACACACAAGCCTTGAATTTGAGAGTCATTTTTGTGGTATATGCTGGAATGGATAGGTAGCATGCTGACAGGAAGAAAAAAAAAGTACCTCCAACCTGTATTTATCCAGTTAAAATGTCTGAGTATATGCTCCCTCTTCACATTGCCCTGATTCATCATTTAACGCTGCCTCGTACAACCTCTCTGTTCTCCACTGCAGCAGTTAGTGTTTGGCTTGGTGGCATTAAAGTCCTTTGAAAGAAGTAGTGAAATAATCTCTCGTTACAAATAAAAAGTTGAATTCATAAGCAACCTTGCTCATTTAAAAACACATGGAAACTCTTACTTGCTAATGATGGGTAATTTTAGCTGCATCCAGATTCTTTTCTTTGGTTATATTCTGACAAAAATAAATGTCAGGGATGGTAAATGAAAGATCATCATGAAGTTTAAGTGTTAAGTGGATGTTTTCTCAAGGAACTGTGAACTTTCATAAACTATTCATAACCCCGCCAAACAATGTTGGCAAATATTGTGTTTCCACATCAGATATTTTGACGGAAAACAAATAAAAAAATACAATACGTTGTCAGTTACATTTTGCTGTTGTATTAAGCATCAACATCTTTGCGACTTTCATTATAAATTGAATAATTACATTAACATCTTAACTGAAAACATACAGGCAGCATGACGTTTCCTTTAAAAGTTATGTAGAGACAAGTGAGATGGTTGTCATGTGTATGGGCGAGTGTGATAACACATATAATTAGATAATGAACTCTTTATTTAGTACATCCTGCAACATAAAACAACTGTGGTCTGAAGGTTACAGATTGTACTCACAAATAGAACAAGTTGCTATGGACACAGAGGCAAAACTGAGCTGTTCCGCCCTTTTTGCATTTTTTTATCCAGCCTTGTTTTATTGTCCTTAGGAAACGGGAGAAAACTTCACTAACATATATATCAGACTAAACTTTTAGAGGAAAACTCCACTTCCAGGTACACCTACTTACTTCTTTATGCAGCTGCAATTTTATATGCCTAGCACATTCTTTTTGGATGTGTATGATGATGTTAATCTTTCCCAGTACACCCACTTCACCTCAACCCTCCTCATTTTTCTCTCTACTTAAAGTTACATTTAGCAACATTTCCTTAAATGACTGTTGTGAGTCTCCAGAGACGGGGTGTGAACTCACTGCTTTCAATGTAACGTGGGTGTGAGTAAAACCAGCTTACCGCGATCTTTCCTCAAAATGTGTACACTATAGCTGCACTGCATTATGGGTTATTATGGGTGCTTCTGTCAGCAGATATTTTGGTCTCTAAAGTATGATAGACTTCCCCTGGAAAATAAGAAGTGCAAAGGTGTGAAGCATTTGCTCTTTCTGTAATGAACTGAAACCCTCCTACAGTATTTTCAATATACAATGCAGCACTTAACACTAGAGAAGCAAGTTCTAATGCAACTGCAATGAAGATTTGTCTGCTTGTGAGCCAGAAAATACACCAAAACTAATCCAACGGAAATATTAAAGGCCCCCTATACACTGTTTTCCATCAATATATTATAGGTCTCAGATATATACAAAACATGTCTCTGAAGTGCTTGGCTCCAAATACCAAACCGGTCGTGCATTGTAGAATCCCATAAACCCCTCTGTTTCAGCCCTGTTTCAAAAGTGCTGATTCTGTGTCTCTTACTTTAGATCAGTGGTCACCAACCTTTTTTAAGCCCTAGATCCCCGACCTCGGCCTTGGTGAAAGGCGAGATCTACCTATTGCAGAATTGAGTGGAAAAGACAGCCCTGACAGTACTTCCAATTTGAGGCCTTTTATAAAGGCTAATTGCATCAAATCATTTGGTGCAACTTCCAATTTGATTAAACCAAGAGCACGACATGTCAAAAAGGATAAATATATATTTTACATCATACCTATAATTCTAAGTTTCATTCATTCCTTCATTACAATTCTAAATATAAATGTATGTAGCTTATTTTCCATGTGTTTGAGTGAATGAGTATATTATTTTGTTGACAGCAACAACAACAAAGAAAAAAATAACATCTTGCAGTGAGCAGATAACATAAGTGCCATTTTAACTGTGAGGCTTATCCACTGAAGCTTCATGCAAGTGCAACATTTAACATTAAAACTAGTTATTTTTACCGCAATTCTTACAAATTCTAACAACATTCTTTATCCGCGCATAGATCATTGGTGCGTTCACACCGGACGCGATGCAATTTTTGGGGGCGGCACGATTACATGTAAAGTCAATGCAAAGACGCGGACAGATACGGTTGATGCGAATGACGCGTTCGCGCGGTAGCCAATCAGCGGTGAGGGTCTCAGCCTGCCGTCACTGACGTTGAATAAGAAAACCAAAACAGCAGCCGTTAGCTGTTTAGCACACATAGCTCACAGCTCCTCTTATCTGTTCAGAAACTGGACAAAATGTAAACATGTACAAACCACAGACTGTCTATGTCATGGCGAATACAGTCACTGTTGTATCTGTATCTGGAAGACGTTGTTGTGAGTTGGGACGGAGTGAGTGGACGGAGCAGATACAACGTTAGTTTAGCCTGATAGATCCGATCTCCATTCAGAAAACACGCATTTTAAAAGGTGTTTGGCCTGCCGTCTTGTCTGCACACTAGCATTGTTCAATTTGTCTGTTTCAAGCATTAATTCATGGTTTTTACTAACCGGTATCAGTATGTAGTCATTCCGGCATCATTTTGAAACGTGTATTACAATAAAATCACGCAAAAATATGTTCATTTTGTTATAAAAATATGCAGCATCACTTTAAGTCAGTCTATTATTTTCGGGAGCGACAAGGAATGTCTCAAAGATACGTCAATCGAGTGGCACCTGCTAACGGGGTGGTGGATGACCTGCCAAAAGCGATGTGCAAGACTATGATGCTCACATTCCAGTTCATCCAAAAGGTTCTTCTCACGTTGGGCCGAGATGAACTAAAGCCAAGGTTGCAAACATTGAAGAACCAGCTTACAATGTAAAGAAATGCACAGACACTTGTTACTGCTGTTCAGCTGCTACCAGTGACATCATAATGTTCAGCACTGTTCGATGACCTTTCACTGTCAGGTGTGTGATTTTTCACACACATATTGTTAAATGCTGTGGGTTCTAATTCCTATCTTTACTTGTCTTCTGGTTGACAAGGTTAATTTTGTCATTAAAAGCATTGGAATATTTAAAAAAATGTTGAGTGAAACAATGTATAAATACAATCCCCAAATCAAAAGGGTACAATTAATTGTATTAAAATACATTTGTTATATTAACACATGATATTAAGCATTGATAAATAATGTTATTTATTATATTTAACTTAAACAAGTTATTTCATACAACTAAGGCATAATTTATGTGAACTAATGATTTTGAGATAAGACTACAAATGTAAACTAAGATAAGTCTACTTAAAGTTCTACGTATATACAACTTAACCTGTTAAGTTTCTTGCTTGTGTGCACGCCCCTCTGAAAGATATTTGGTTAAAAAGAACACAATGCTGCTCTAGGAGGGGAGGAGGGTTACCTTGGTTTGTTATTGGCTAATGGTTACACAAGCCAAAACACCATTATGACATCATAAAGTGGACAAAATCTGATCAGCTCATTTTCAGACATGTTTTAATATAAATGGATCAGGGCAAAAGGTGAGCAAATCTTCTTTCCTGAAATGTTCAGACTCTCTTGAGACAGAGGGGACACATGTTGATGTATAAAAGACATAAACAAGTTGATTTTGCATAATAGGTGACCGTTAAAATATCAACAAAGGTGCAAAAAGGTATCTTTGGTATGAAAGAGCGAGGCGTATAGATAGAAGTGCTTACAGTATTTGACAACGAGGGAAAGGGACTGTTATGGACATCCTGTGTTGTCACCTACAGAGTCCAGAAATAACCACACAGATTTGATTTTGCTGATGTCAGACTTCAATAGTCTTCCATTTGATCCAAAGCGCGATCACATCCTTCCTCATTAGAAAGAGTCTCTGTGTGACATAACACATGTCACAAATCTGCTGCCCCAGCCCTGTCTGTCACACACAGAAGTGATTATGAAACCCAGAGAGCCCAAAGAGATCTATGTGTGTATTTGTGAAGCACTGTGTGTCCTCACTATGTTTATCTTGATTAATGTGTATCCTTGCATAGAGACATGAATACCAGCAATTCTCAATTACACACTTGAAGTCCTCTCTATCCTGATGTGAAAACGCAGCTGTACTTCATGTGAAAGCACCCTGATAGATCAAGTAAACTGTTGTTCAGTCTGACGCCTCCCCTACCACAGACCATTATAACACTTCTTTTCCAGTAAATGAGGCTACAGCACTTACCATAGGAGCTGTATAGCCTGTACTGTGTATACCTTACAGCATTTTCCCATATCATAGTAATCTCCCTCTCTTACCACGAAGCGCCAACGCAAAACACAGATGAAAGAGGATTCATTTGAGCGGAATCTCCCTTTTGAAGCTAGAAAAAGAAAAACCCAGACTCATCCTCCATCCAAGTGTGTCTGAAGCACATGGTATGTTGATTGGGTGTAATTCAAAACCTGAGAGCTTTATTAGGGTCTGTTGGGTGTGCAGCCCAGACAAGGAGTGCTCCAAGTGATGATGGCGCACCCATGTCTCTTGTCTAGAGGAGAAAACAAAGGTGCCTTTCTGCTCCTTGGGCAGTTTTTCCCCACTCTGGTAACAATAGCACCAACGCTCTTCATCTGTGTGTGTGTGTGTTAATAGGAGGCCTGTCTCAGACTGCTGGTTGAAATGCATGAGGTAGTCTGAGTAGGTAGGACTCCAAAAGAAGCAACAAAAACACCAATTCATACAGACTAATACATATGTAGTTTTATTTGTGTTATTATGCTGCTGGTGTGTTTGTGAGTTTGTACTAGAACAGAGGTTAAAGTACATTGTTATGATGATCTACCCGACAGGGGGTGAAAGCAAACAGGTTGAAGGTTGTGTTTGTCCGAGAGATATTTCCAATACCATCTGGAGTCAGTGAAATATATGTATTTAATTAGGTTATCCATGAAAAATGTATACTTTAATCAAGTAGTTTTGTTCTGTTATAGGCGCCTTGAGTTATGATCAGTCAAACACAGTTTTTACACTATTTATGGTTTCCAAATGAATAAATTACCTGTCTAATGATACAGCATGTTATCCAGCATTACTCTTTGTAATGTTATCTCATATCAATAGAAGTGTCCTTTAGTATGAAATCACATTTGTCTTTGTGTAAGGGTATTTCCACATCAAACACGATCAGCACTTTTAATCTCTTTTTCATAATCAGTGAAATATCTGAAAGTAGAGTGCAATTGCATAGCTCATTTTTGTTACTTTGTCTTAACAAAAAAAAACAACAACATTGATTTGAAAAATTGAAGTTCTTTGCGTATTGTTAAAATAAGAAATAAAAAAGATCAGAACTGCAACAGATATAATTTATTTGGAGAAGCATTCTACTTTCCTGTGGACCCAGATATACACCAACACATTATTTGAAGGCCCGTAGGCACATTTTGACAATATTTTTTACAGACACGCGTATCTGTATGAATTGGGCTAGACAAGGGTGAGCTTGAAGAGAAATTGCAAGGCAGAAGATGTGGATAATCAATCACTCAAAAAGAATGGAGATGGTGACAGAGAGAGGAGAATTGAAGGTGAAGAAGGATTAAAATAGAAAGAACATATTTCAGTACAAACACCACTATGTTCTGTGACCAACATTTACCTTAGACTAAGTGGGTGTACGAACCCCCCCCATTTCACAACACTGTGTAAAAACCTAATTTGGTGCAAATAGGCCACTGTCTGTTTTTATAAGCAGTTGCATGCAACCACTAGAAATGCAATTTTCTCTAAGAAGGCTATAGTTAGATGGGTGTGAGGGCGGTGGGGGTGAGGTGATTTGGTGCTATGGCTCAGGGTGGAGTCAAGGGCCAAACATAACAACTTTAGCAATTCTTGACTGAAAACAAACTGTAATCTGTAACTAGGCCCAAACATAACATTGAGAACATAAACAGAAAAAACAAGGCATTTGCGGGCAACCAAAGTGTTACAATAAATGAACTGAGCATTGTGTTGTGTGAACATTTATGACAAAAACTCGGAAGACACCCAAATCGAACGGCACCGTGGTATCATTATTGTCAAACACAAGATACACCAACTTCAAAGTGTATGCATATTTATCGTCTTTTTTACCAAATATGACCTATACAATTATAATTTGAAGAAGATTTGCAATAGAGATTGAGAGAGCAGGTCTCATTCTGAAAACATTTGCTTTAAAAGAGTAATTTTGTCGTAGACTCCTATACAAACTATCCACCTGACAAAATAAAATCCAATATTGAGTTTTGCCCAAGTCTAGAGGGAAATATCTTATTTTTTAAGCGGCCAACTGCTCCATAATGTTCACCTGCTGTTTAAGAGTTTTTTTCTTCTGCTGCCTTCGATAGCCAAGAATGACGCTACGATGAGTAAAGTCGTGTGCCAGTAAACCATAACTCTATAAAGCCGAGGTTGAAATTCTCTGTTTTTTAACAACTACCCGCCTCTAATTTTAAGCAATTTAATCCATTGATAAAACAAATATTTTCACGTTATCAGCTTTAACCATCAAAGACGGTATTTGTGAAGCAGTGTTTGCCACTCCACTTTTGAGAGATCTCTTAAAAGTATGGTGAACATTGATGAAGAAGAAACGTCTGTAGTGCAATCAACTCGAGTGATAGAGCGTCGAGCAGAGCGTCGAGCAGAGCGTCGAGCAGAGCGTCGAGCAGAGCGTCTCACTTGGCAGTGCTTTTAGTCATCCGCCTCACGGAAAGTAAGGGGCAGGGCTGCCTCTCTTCCGCCGGCGTGGAAAGGAGGATTTGCACCGACGGCATTGCGGATTGGCCTGAACTTTCTCTACGTTTCGGTCTGGGGCCTGCTTCCACCGGTGCTGTGCTGCTGTGGTCAGGAGGATTTTGCCCTGGAGACGTTGAGGGGAGACGGAGCGGCTCCACGTTTTTCGGGCTGGAGCCTGCTTTCCACCTGTCCTGTCTCTGCTGTGGCGGGGGCCTGCTTCCACCTGTCGTGGGCTGCTGTGCTGAGGAGATTTTACCCCGGGGACATCGCGGAGAGACCGGAGCGGCTCCACGTTCGGGCTGGGGCCTGCTCTCCACCTGTCCTGTTTCTGCTGTGGCGGAGGCCTGCTTCCATCTGTCGTTTGCTGCTGTGCTTAGGAGGAATTACCCCGGGGAAATTGCAGAGAGACCGGAGCGCCTCCACGTTCGGGCTGGGGCCTACTTTCGCCTGTCCTGTGCTGCTGTGCTGAGGAGGATTTGCCCTCATCGTGATTCTGCTGTGCCTGTTAGCTGTTTTGGACAGTGAAAAGTTCTCTCGTCATCCTGAGAAGTCGACTGGGTTCAGTTCTGTTCTGCCGCCCGCTGTGGACATCCCCTGCAAGGGATCGGGTGTGTTTCTCGAACGATTTCCAGTTGCCCTGTCTCAGTCGATCAATTCTGCAAACTATGTTTGTCTCTTTCGCTTGCCTGCCATGATGGTTCTTCAGGACTGCTTCTTGAGCTCTAATCACACTTTCACAGACCTTGCTGGTGATTTTAGTGAGTTCCCTCTCAAGTTCCCTTTCGAGTCCCCTTTCTAGTCACCTCTCGAGTTCCCTCTCAAGTCCCCTCTCAAGTCCTCTCTCGAGTCCCCTCTCCAGTCCCAACTCAAGTCCCTACTCAAGTCCCTACTCAAGTCCCTACTGAAGTGCTGTTGGAGGTTCCGCTGGGGGTCCTGCCAACTCCATGTCCTGTCCCGTTGGGGGTCCCGCCGACTACTCTTCTGCCGGGGGTCCTGCTAACCCTATGTCCCGTGCCGTTGGAGGCCCCGCTGGGGGTCCTGCCAGCTCCATGTCCTGTCCCGTTGGGGGTCCCGCCGACTACTCTTCTGCCGGGGGTCCTGCCAACCCTATGTCCTTTTCCGTTGGAGGCCCCGCCGACTACTCTTCTGCTGGGGGTCCTGCCAACCCTATGCCCCGTGCCGTTGGAGGCCCCGCCGACGACTCTTCTTCTGGGGGTCCTGCCGGGGGTCCTGCCAACCCTGTGTCCTGTGCCGTTGGAGGTTCCGCTGGCGGTCCTGCCAGCTCCATGTCCTGTCCCGTTGGGGGTCCCGCCGACTGCTCTTCCGCTGGGGGTCCTGCCAACTCCATGTCCTGTCCCGTTGGGGGTCCCGCCGACTACTCTTCTCCCGGGGGTCCTGCCAACCCTAAGTCCTGTTCCTCTGGGGGTCCCCCCGACAACTCTTCTGCCGGGAGTCCTGCCAACCCCTTGTCCTGTTCCGTTGGAGGCCCCGCCATAACCTGTCTCGCCGGGGGTCCTGCCAGCTCCATGTCCTGTCCCGTTGGGAGTCCCGCCGACTACTCTTCTGCCGGGGGTCCTGCCAACCCTATGTTCTGTTCCGTTGGAGGTCCCGCTGAGAGTCCTGCCAATCCCATGTCTTGTTCCGTTGGAGGTCCCGCGCCACCTGTCTCGCCGGGGGTCCTGCCAACTCCTGGTCCTCTTCCGTGGGGGATCCTGCCGAAGCTTGTTCCACCGGCTCCGGTTCCTGCCCGGCCTCCGGAGCTGTCCCGTCAGCGCCTTCCTGCCCGTCCTCCGGAGTTGTTCCGTCGCCGCCTGCTTCGCC
>NW_011361895.1:0-11457 GCF_000735185.1 Notothenia coriiceps
ACTCTTTTTTAACATTTAACTCAATGGGAGGAACCTTCAAATCCTCTTTTAACTACACCGTGCGCCAAATGCTACTCCTTCCACATATTGTTAGCCACAGAAACCATTCAAATATTAAAATGTTCAGCTCCTTCAGAACATGTGTGCTATGACTTTTCTTGTTTATGACATTTACGCTTTTTGAGATATTTAACTTAGTTTGGAGCTTGGTAAAGAGGCCTTCTTCAGATTTTAACATTAGTGTGTATTGCGCCACTCGTTAAGTCTAGAGTGCTTTGATCTCACAACAGAGTGGAGGAGAGCTTGAAATTCGCCCAAAAAATGTTTTAAACCTGCCATAATTCCCAAAACCTACAGTCTTTGGACATCATCTTTCATGAAAAACTTAGGAAAACCTCTCCTACGTTGAAAAAAAAAAAATATCAAGCAAAAAAATTAAACAAAATGCCTCTTGAGGGCATGAAGTGACAAAAACGTTCAACATGTCTCCATTAAGGCCCATTGTAAATTCAGCCTGTTTTGTCCTCAGAGCACCAGCTGCACACCTTTAGTAAATCTGCCAAAAATGCCACATTATTGACCCGAAAGTGCACGAAAAGCACACTTCAGATGCTCAGGATCCTTGACATGCTTCACGTGTTGACATTTTACCAAAAGCAGCTACCGTTTTTAAACTATAGTTAGAAATGTAAGAGGTTTATTTCTCATTCTGAACAATGGAAAGGCTCTCCTTTCACAGCTCATCTCCATGGAAAACCTTTGATATCTGGGCTCACGTACACAGGTGTTTGATAACGCCGTCACCACGGTAACCTTTGATCTCTGGGCTTACACACACAGGTGTTTGATTAGGTCGTCACCTCAAACACAAACAAACATACTGGAGTTTAAAGACTGTCTCAGCCTATTCTTTTCTGTCGGATGGAGACTTCATACTGACTTCAACACGTTACACATATTTTATACATTATTGGTGACGTTTGGTTTTAGTTCAAAAGTTTGCAGTTAAAATATTCTGCTGCTTTTCAAAGCATTTTTTTCTTCTCTCTTCTTAATACACATTCATTCACTACTACTTACATTTCATATTTAACTCCTTCAGCCTACTTTCAGCTATAAACCATTCAACTATTAACTTATTCAGCTATTTCAGGACATCAAGGCTATACATGTTATTGTTTATACCTTTTTTAAAACCTTTTCTTTAAAATATTAAGCTTCTTCACTATTTCTCCTACTCTTAGTTTGACATTTCACCTTCCAGTTTTCAACAAAGTCATTGCAATGCATTTGAGCTGTGACAATTTTGATTCAAATCATTTCACTTTTCTGCATTTCTCCGCTAAGTTCAGCAACAAATGTACACAGTTTACAGCATTCACAGGCATTTTCAGCAGGAAATGTCTTTAATTCCTGTCCGTTTTCTTCATTTTGCCACTTATGTCATCATGCTTTTTGTGTCTTTTAACCTCTTTAACTTTTTCTGCACTGTTTTCTTCTTCTTCTTCTTCTCCTTTTGTTTTTATGAAAGTTCACAATGAATTTCCAAAGTGGTATGCTCTCCTAATATATAAAAATCAATATTTAAAAAATATTCCAAGGCATTTTGAGTAATGTGGATTGAGTGTGGTCCTATGATCAGAACATCCTTAGCAACAGTCTGTTATACCTAGCAGCGGTCTGCTATACAGAAATGGACTATAGAATGTTGAAAATTGACCAATCAGAATCAAGTATTCAACTGTGCTATGAAATGGGCCCTTGAAATGTCTGAGAATTTACAGCAAGCAGTGGAGTTTGACACATTTTAAATGTTGCAGATTTTTCCTATTTCGACACGGGATTTGGAAATTCAGTGTATCTGTATAATTAAATGTTCATTTGATGTTAATAATCCAGATACAGAGAAAAAAACGGTTCCTATCATTAGGATACCATATTGAGAGCATTGTGTCTTGGCTCTCTGAGTTGTTTCTCTAGCTGCTTGTGTGAAGCTACAGTTTCTAAACCTGTGAGTGGGATGTGTGCACTTGTTTTACTGTAGCTGCTCTAGCAACAGGCAGACTTGAGAGAAGCTCCTTGATTTAAGCACGTTTTAATGGGACACACACTTCTGCCTGACAGCATCTAACAGAGGCCCTGCGAGGTTTGGTTCATCTTTCTATGCTTCTTACCCCTTGTGTTCGTGCGTGTCATCCATGTCCTCCTCAGCGGCAAAACACGCACACACTCATCGGTGGGCCCTAGGACAGGCAGACAATTAAACAGGTCAGCATGGGGTAACCTCTGCCAGCCTGTGGGGGGCGGTAGACAAGCAGCTGGAGGTAGCAGGACAGACGAGAACAGCAACACCTCAGACCGACTTGCTCTCTGTTTCACATGCACACACACTCACACATACCACACACCCGTACACCACATGCATTTACCCAGCAGGAGAGAAAGATGATAAAGAAGTTACAGAGTGGAGGATAAGGACCAATTTCTGGACACTGACCTCAACTCTGAACCTCTGAAATTACACAAAGACTTTAATAAAATGACAGGAAAGTTAAGAAATGTCAATGTTCTCCCCACAAGGTTAACTCTTATTGCAAATAAAATTGTCCTTGAAGGAACTGAACCTTTCTAAAAATGTACATACATATTCAAATCCATTTCTTCATAATGCGATAGGGACATGAAATATAAATCTAATTATATGTCACGGTACTCTTCTGTTCTCTTGCAGAATATTACATATTCATTCTCTTAATTTCTACAACTGAGTGTATTATTCCTCTGCAGAGATGTTACAACAATTCAAAAAACAGGTGCCTCAGTGTCTGAACAAACTTCATTCTTGGATCTTGTGTGATAGAAGCAGATTAAAGCCTTTCTCTGTTTGTGTAGTAACTGATTGCTGAGGCAATGCTATTTTTGTTTGTTATTGCAGCTGAGGCGGAATTACCTCGATATTGTATATAATAGTCAATTAAATTAACTGTGAAAGGCTATTTATTTTAACCCGGGGATACTTTTTTCTTCTCCTTTTCTCTCCTCTCATAGATGTTGTAAGGAAAAAAAAGGCATCAGGAGAAGAGAAATTGGCAGGAGAACAAAGAGGGAGGATTTAGTGGAAGCTTCATAGCTAGAGTCATACTGCCATCAGGTGGACGAAGAAAACCACGCAGGGTCTGAATACATGTGTTAAAGCTGGACCGTGCACTGTCTCCTGCACAGTCTCACTGTAACATTTTATCCCAAAATATGATCAATGTATTGATCAGAGCCATCACATTTTGTGTTAACTATAGCTTTAATTTGTTAACTTCCGCATTTCAATGGTCTAATTCTGCTTTTGCAGCACATGTAAGACAACATGTCTATTTAGTTTAACCCTTGTGTTGTGTGCGAAAGCTGTTACCGTTCATGGTGTTCACGGGTACATTTTTACCCATGATTTATCTCAGTCCAAAGATAAATGATGATGATAGACCAGGTGCGTGTTGCGAAAAGATTATTGTTACAGTGGATGAAGGGGGTGGGGGTTTGGGGTGGGGTGTCTTTAGTCAAAGATGAATCTTGATTGGGCCCGAACCCCATTATAACAATTATACACTTTTTTTTTAGAGACCTTCAGACTTGGCTAAAATTGACAAAATCAGTGTTGTAGTGTTTATATAGCTGTTGTGGAGGATATCATGAAGCCTTGTTCAGATAACAAAAAACTAGGTCACGGGAGAGCCAAACACAACACAAGGGTTAAAGGGGCCCTATTATGCTCAATTTAAGGTTCATAATTAGTATTTTTTGCCTCTACCCTGACATTTTTAAATGCTTTAATGTTAAAAAAGGTATTTTCTCATACTGCCTGTGCTGCAGCACTTCTTTTCACCCTCTGTCTGTGACCAGAGCCTGCAGTTTGCTCTGATTAGTTAGCTGGCCGGCTCTGTTTCGATTGGCCCTAAGCCAATCACGTACAGATAAAGATTAGGCATGACTAATTAATACTAATTGGCCTAATTATACTATTAGTACATTCCAGTGGTAGGATTAGTTTTGATCATTAACATTTCCAATAACTCAAGAGCAATGAAAAGTCAACACCAAAGTCATCTTTGGTATACAACATTTATTTCATTCTCAACAACATTAAGATTAACCTTAAATGTATATCTGCATGCTGCCATTTAAACGCTTACATGTGTTTTTATTCCTATCACATGGTAGTAAGGTGTAAATGGGGTGTAAAATAATACACAACACAATAATGCTCACTGATACGGAGATTCATATTACAGATGCATTTGAACACCGACTGGCATCCAAATGGAAACAAATAGACAGAAAACACAATGTAGAACAAGAAATATATAGGATTGCACACACACACATATGCACACAATGCAGTCAGTTGAAATGTGTATGACGGTAAGACAGAGTATCATTGTAAATGCGAGTTAGAGCAAATTATGTGTTGGGGGAAGTAAACAAAGCCAGTTCTTGTGATCAACTGCAGAACACTTTCCGTCTCATTGACTCTGAATAATTGTTCACATCAAGTGAAAAGTAATTACATCACAAGAACTCATGTTGAATGGTTTGATGTGTATAAGTGTGTAGAGCAAGATGAGCGTTCATATTGGTCAGTGATTTCATCCCCAAATGTGAGGAGTGGTGTCATGGAATTAAGTGTGTTTGATTGTCTTCTGTCTCAGCTTATGTGCACCAAGTGTGTTACCTCTAGCGTTTTTCATTAATGTACTGTAGCTTTCATTGACTCCAAATATAAAATGTAATTAAAATGTCTCAAAGTGCAGCTATTTTTTTACATCTTTAACCTTAGCCCTCCTTTACCCTTGGGTTGGGGTTGGGGTTAAGGCACCGTAGCGTGTCTGTGGGTTTGCCGTGCATGCTCTCCACTTTAAGTCAAATGCCCATTCTGGTCCCTGCGTAAAATACAATTAAATTGTTGTGTGGGATTACCTATACGATATAGAAGTGTTTCATGGTAGGCCTGAAGGAACTCGTTCAATTGGTATTTTGTGTGTGGTTGATGAATTGCTGATTACTAAGGATACCATTTGATAGGCCTATTTCTTTATTATATGGACTGTTGATATCAATTGTGAAGCGGTAGGAGTGAGTCGAAACAGTATGGGTCTGATTATGTCCAAATAGTGGCATATTTGATGAAGCATGCTCAGTGGATAGTTGGCCCTAATAACATTTGCAGTCTGATACTCTAGGTCTAATGTGAAGAATCACATGGTGGGGCAAGGGTTATCTGGTATCGGTGTAGATGCCTACGAAGTTACTCCCAGTCATACTCAGAGGGGCGTGGAACAAAGGTCAGGCCCCTCTGCAATAGCCGCTGCTGTACTGCAGAGAGGAAAAATTATCTAGACTGATAACTGTGGATGATGAACTCCACCCCAGGTCAGGTTCGGGGTTGGGTTTAGAGGGGATGTGGGTCCCGTCAGATTGTAGGTTACGTGTAGGTGTATACTGTATGTACTGTATGCTGGATTGCGATTATAAGCGTTATACATTTATCTGTAACAGTTGGAGTCATTTTTCCAGTATGAGTTGAGCTGTGGGTGTCATACAATGGATCTTGACTGGTCTGGTTGTGATCATGTTGTGTAGGATACCAGTCAGGGGTTTGGCGTCTAGAACCTAGATTAATTGATCGGTTATAGATTTGTTTTTGTGTGCGTGAGGTTGTTTTGGCAAGTTTGGGAAGAGCCCTGAGCCGTGCTATAGTTTGTCTGGTGTTCTGGTTCATTGATACCACTAGACAGGATAAGAGTTTAGACCCTAGGGGGTGGGTTGGGTTTAAGTAGTTATAATAAGTTGTAGGCTTTGGCCCTGGGTAGCTGTCAATTTGGATGTTTTGGTTCCTGGGATGGGTGGGATTCTGGAAAGGTTGGATTCTCCCAATATCCGGATTGGTTTAGTACCTGTCATGCACCAGTCCTGTAAATTGGATTTGACCAGATGGCACTTGGCTCTATATGTAGCTGGAGGGAAGGAGATGTTAAGGTTTGGGGAAGGGAAGTGTAAGGATTAGGGTTTACTGTATATGATGGTTTTGTAATGTTGTTGTAGAATCATGTATATGTATGCAGTTGATGGTGTTGCTATGTAATTTGGTGAGTGTTTGTTCTGTTGGTGTGGATGCTATAATGAATTATGTAAGTCTGTTGACTTATGTGAATATGTGTTAGCTGCAAGGGCCTTTCTATTTTGTGTTGGTGGTGTATTGCTTGAATTAGCTTAAAGTATTGCTTACTGAGGTGTCTAGTTTATTGATCTAGTGGGTGAGTCAATGGACCATAAAGATGTATATCAGTGGATGTAGTTCTATTCGTGGTGTGTATGCTGTATTGTAGTGGATGAGTGTGTTAAGTGAGAAGAGAGACTGTGTAGTGTTTTTGAGCTTGGTGGTGTACCTATGTGTGAGTTGTGCCTGTTTCCCTCCTTCACTCGATTTCACAGTCAGATTTTTATATAAATACAGTATTCATAGTTTAGGGGCCCTAACCTGTCTCACATGGACGTTGTCCCCTCCTTGTTTGGTCTGTGGATGGTGGTTCTGGTGTCTCTCAGTTGACTGTTGTTTCAGGTTAGGGTGTTCTTATGTGTCGCAATGAGCCTGTGTGAGAAACTCAAGCAAAGGTCTAGATGGTAAAACTTAGGCCCTTCAGGTAGAGGGAAAGGCTTTGTTAAAGTTAAAAAGACATTGGTAAAAAAGTGAAAGAATAAATATAATAATTTTTATAAACTTAAAATCCCTGACGTTTCATAAAATGTGCTGTTTTTTCAGAAAGAGAGGTTTGATGGTACTGGGTTTTTTCTATCCTGTTTTTTGTATACACTGGGGTAAAGGTTTAGGGGTTAGTTTTAGGGTTAGATACCGGATTGGAATGAATATAAGTTGGGAAACTCCTCATGAGGAAATTAATTACCATATCACCTTGCTATTAGACAAGAATAATGGTTATGGTTACCCATTATTAAATGAAGTTATTATTTTTGGGAGCTATGAAATGTTCTTTGCTTTTTCTTTCTTCTTTTACAAAAAAAGCACTACAGTCGCGTTTCTGTTTGCTGGTTTAGGAAAAAAGGAATTGCAAATGTAATAAAGTAACAAATATACTTCAATTCAGAAAAAAGTAAAAAAAAAATACAACTAGTAGGCTAATATTATTAAAATAGTTATTATAATAAAGTAAAATTATCAATAAATATAAAATAAGAATGATTTTGGAGACAGGCTTTTTCAGACAAAACATTCGTTTGTAGTAGTTGTAATTATTGTATTGAACTATTTGTAAGACATGTAAGAGACTTGTGATGTTTCATTTGTCAAATGATAAGACAATGTGAATGTGACGAAGGCACTAGTCCCGCCCTAACTGTCTGCTGATTGGGTTGACAAAAACGTTTTTGCGATCGGATTGGCTTCCAATAACAACACAGTTCCGCAAATCCAGTCTGTTTTTGTTTTGACACCGTTATTGTAAAGAGCTCTTCACAGAAGTCCACAAGCAAGGACACAGTCGTCATTCTACACTACGGTTTGTCACTATATCTCCTTGACAATACAGTCTTACATTACTCGACACATGCATATCCTCTTGTAAGGCTCCGGTTGTGTCGTTTTATCACTACACGAGAGTTTCTTAAGCTAATGCTAATGCTAGCTAAGTTAGCTGCAGGGTCCTTATCAGACGAAATAACTCTACCGTTAGACAATAGCCATAATGAGTCGACTTGACAGTTGACAAGCTTTGCAGATATTAGCCTTTTCTTTGCACGTGTGTGAGGCATACATTCAATGAAAACATGCTTACGATAATATAGGTTAAGATAGCTAAGCTTAACAGTATGGCAGGGTATACAAGAGAAGCCATATGTCGTATATCTTAGCTCTTTATTTTAAAGTATGCTCACTCAAGTAAAGACGCAGTATAGGATGAGAAAACAACATAACATATGCTTCTTATTCTGGCTGCACTTAATGTTGAAATCCTCAATATGATAATGATGGGACACATTTTTCTGTAACATTAATGGTGTTAAAGCATCCCTCTCAACATGTATTTTTCTTAAAGTCAGTGCAGTGCGCTTCTGAAACTATTAATGGTTTAGATGGTCAACAGTACATTGCTTGACAAGTTTAATTCATTAAATGTTAAAGTCATTTATCAGCAAACATGTGAACATCCTCTGGTTCCAGCTGTTGAATCGCTTGCTTTTCTTAGATCACTAACATGGAACATCTTTAGACTAAAGCAAAGACTTTGAAGATACTTGACATTTTGCTGGGGATTTTTTTTGGTCTAAACAAATATTTAAAACATTTCAAATTTAAGAAGCTGAATCTGAGATGTAGAGTCAGGCAAAAATTAATTCTACCTGTCTTTCACATGTTCTTCTATTTGCATGCTACAGGGAAACATTCGGTGCTCTACAAGTTAGTTCCAGGGCAAATAAATGATTCGTTTTATTTCTATGCTGCTGTCATAATAATATGTGATTTTTGTAACTTTTCAGGTTAAAACATACGGGTGACGAAATGGCATCGGACTCCCCATGCCGACCTAGTCGCTGTGCTGGAGGGGTTCTGGTGCGGGCACAAGCTGCTACGTAAGGACAGACATCAGCAATATTTATTTTATTAGAAATCCCTAATATGATTCTGTCTTTCCATCCGTCTGTCTGTTTCTCCTTAAAAAAAATCATGTTCCTGGGCACCAAGCACAAGTCAAACTCTGCTTGAAGAAGTTTGATGTTGCATATTTTCACGTCATCTTTAGGATATGTTTTTAAATTGCACCACTTTAAATGTTTCCCCAAATGATATTTACTTTTTTCAATATAATTTAAATCCACTACATTAAGTATCTACATGCAGATAAATACATCTATATAGCTTTAGAACATTTACATTTTGCTGGGCTGTCAATCTAAACAGGCTGTTTTCTGTCACAGGGAGCAGTCTTACATGGAAAGTGTGGTGACCTTCCTGCAGGATGTGGTACCCCAGGTAACTTTTTGTCAGCTGTTTTCAAGTTTTTTTTATCCCAATTCCCCAGCACTGTCTGATTTCAATTGGTACAGCTCGTCTTGAGTATGTTGATATGGTTATACTAGAAACGTGACAAAATGAAGTATTCTCAACAAAGTCAGTATGCATACTGAAAAACACTTCTAGTCTGCTGTTTGTGAACACTTTTGTCCCAAATTTCGAGCAATGGTGCTAGAAAACTCACTCTTAAAACGTATGCATTATTACAAAAATGATAGATAATAAAGAAACGCACTCTAGAGTAAAGAGTGTAAACATATACATTCATTTGAAAGTATAGTTCAGTCAAGTTTAAGTTAAGATCATCACAACAATACTTTTTTTATGAAAGACAGGTTATGGGAATTGAGTTTGTTACCTTACCTGAATGATATGTGATTTAAAACAGCAATATAAGAACTGATGCATACCTGAGCTTACAGGAAAAGAACAAAAAAAAAATTATATATATATATACATATACCCTTTGGTTGTTGCAAGATTTCTACCTGTGATTTTGTATTCATATTTTGTTAATTTATACAATTTATACTTTTTTCTGGTAAACTATATTGAGTAATATCATTTGGATTATTAATGTTTGGAATAGTTGTCACACCTGTTATCTTATCTGTCTTCCAAACTACAGGCATACACTGGAGCTCCGCCCACTGATGAAAAAGAGAAAATCATTTGGGTTCGATTTGAGAAAGCTGACATCAACGGTAAGTTTGTAACTCTCTGACAACATCAAGTTAGTTTAGTTTAGTATTAAAAAAAGAGAGTTCTAACGGCATGGTGTTCTTTATTTAAAGTTACTGCAGGGAATCTTAAACTGGTTAGGAAACAGTTGCAATGTAATTTCTTTATTTTGTTCTACTGTAGTATTTGCTTTTGCTTTTGCAAACATAACATGGGCCAAAACACCCCAAACCCTTTTTGGTTTGAAAGAGTTTGGTGCTGACAGCAACTCAAAGCGAACCGTCCATGTTTCCTGGGAACTAAAAGGGATGCACTAAATCTATAAACCATATTATTTTCATTTCGACGCCACTTGCTCATCAGAAGAGAAAAACGTTAACAGGCCCTCACACACACATCAGGAGCAATTTGGGGTTCACTATCTTGCCCAAGACATTGAGGTAGCATCTGGGGAGATGACTCCTTATCATGTCTGTCTACACACCAAATCATACATCAAAACGTTACATTTTACGGGTAAACAAGGCATTAACTGTCATACCCTCTGCTGCTCTTAATCATCAAAACTCATCATATAGAAAAGGAAAATAAAGGACGTAGAAAAGAAAAAGGGAAAGGACAGGACTGTAAAGGTCAGTGTTGGGTGTAACGCGTTACAAAAGTAACGGGGTTACAGTAATGTATTACTTTTTGCTCTAACAAAGTAATGTAACGGACTACTAATGAAATTTGGGTAATATACTAACCGTTACAATTCTCATTAACGCAGTTAAAACTCATTTTAACCCGAAATGAAATGTTGTGTTGTGTTGTGTTTTGTTTTTTAAGAATTTAACAACATCGTGAGAAATTCCAACACCAGAGAAACTGTGCGGGTAGATTAGTAAGCCTGGTGTTTAGCCTTCAGGCTCATCAATCAATCAATCAATCAATGTTTATTTATATAGCCCAATATCACAAATGTTACATTTGTCTCAGTGGACTTCACAGTTTGTACAGAATATCAGTATGACAATACGACACCCTCTGTCCTTAGACCCTCACATCGTACAAGGAAAAACTTCCAGAGAAAACCCACAGTTTAAAGGGAAAAATGGGAGAAACCTCAGGGAGAGCAACAGAGGAGGGATCCCTCTCCCAGGACGGACAGACGTGCAATAGATGCCGTGTGTAAATTGAAAAGATAATACATTTGCAACATAGGTAGTCCAAATGTTTGGAAATGCATGTGTGTATAATAGGAAGATGAATCCACGAGTATATCCATCCAGGACTTATGATCCAGGACCACAGCCACGACTCAAGATCCAGGGCTCGCAATCCATGACACAGGACCGCAGGATCATCCATGACTCCGGATCCCGGCGTATATAGACACCAAAAAGAAAGAAATTTGGGGAAGCTGGGTTAATCGGAACATGAGAGTACACAGGTATAGACAGAGAGAAGGAAGAAGTAAGATGTCCCCCGACAAACTAAGCCTATATCAGCAAAACTAGGGGCTGAATCTAATCAGCCCTAACTATAAGCTTTATCAAAAAGGAAGGTCTTAAGCGCACTCTTAAAAACGGATAGGGTGTCTGCCGCCCGAACACAAACTGGAAGCTGATTCCACAAAAGTGGAGCTTGATAAGAAAAGGCTCTGGCTCCCATTGTACTTTTAGAGACTCTAGGAACAACCAACAACCCTGCATTCT
>NW_011361895.1:12079-27774 GCF_000735185.1 Notothenia coriiceps
GGATGCACAACGCACCCACGAACCAACGCTAGCTCCGTTCCTTTTTACTGTGGACTCGATGTCCTGACAGGCTGGTATTTGTGCAACCTGCACAAACACAATACTGCACCATGATTACAAATGGTGAAATACAATGTAAAACTACCGAAAAATACCAGCTCACTAAAACACAACCGCTCAACTCAACGCAACTACTAACTATACCCGCGGTCAGAGAGGGAGATGTGTCCCCTGTGTTATGTAATATGACGCGTTTGACGTATGAACTTAAAAAAAAGCCGTTGCAGAGCTCAAAATTGCTCCTTTCCCTCTGAATTCCTGCCCTTATGTTTCGTAAAACATATCAAATCCTACATTCACTTTTTTAATTGTAATTTTCAAGAATAAATGTAGAAAAAAAAGATGCTCTTTAATATCTATTTAGAGGAGATCAGTAAAGACTTCGGTGGAGGATTTCATGATCCAGGACTATTTGGGATATTATTGTGTCTAAGGGTTACAGTTAATGGTCTAAACTCACAGGACTTATGGGGATTTTTGGCACCAGAAAATGGGAATAAGGCGTTAAATCTCAAACCAGTGAAAAGCTAATCTTCCTCTTCTTTCCCCTGATGGTCTCTGACGGTCTCTGATGGTGTCCTGATGGTCTCTGATGGTCTCTGATGGTCTCTGATGGTCTCCGATGGTTTCCCACGATCTACGACGATCTCCGATGGTTTCCGATGGTCTCCGATGGTCTCCGATGGTCTCTGATGATCTCTGATGGTCTCTGATGGTTTCTGATGATCTCTGATGGTCTCTGATGGTTTCTGATGGTTTATGATGGTCTCCGATGGTCTCCGATGGTCTTTGATGGTCTCTGATGATCTCTGATGGTCTCTGATGGTTTCTGATGATCTCGGGTGGTCTCTGATGGTCTCTGATGGTTTCTGATGATCTCTGATGGTCTCTGATGATCTCTGATGGTTTCTGATGGTCTCTGATGATCTCTGATGTCTCTGATGGTTTCTGATGATCTCTGATGGTCTCTGATGGTTTCTGATGATCTCTGATGTCTCTGATGGTCTCTGACGGTCTCCGATGGTCTCTGATGGTTTCTGATGATCTCTCATGGTTTCTAATGGATCTCTGCTCTCCCTCGATGATCCCTAATTATCTCTGGTATGAAAAAGAGTAGTTTCGGAGCTCATATGTATGGAAACGTGTCCTTGTCCACCTCACACTTCTTCAGCAGCCCCGATGCGATGGCCTTGACGGCTCTCAGCGTCTCTGTGCAGGTGGGGCTGATCAGAGACTCCGGCAGCAGGAAGCCGTAGTATCCTGTGTCCCGAAGCTCGAAGGCGAAGGCGTACGAGATTCCGTTCCTGTAGGCCCAGTCGATGGAGCTGCCAGAACTCACATCTGTGGGAGAAACACAGAGAAATACAAGATCAGGACTGTAGTTTGGTTTATAAAAATGTCTCTAGTGGTCACTGAATCCAGAAATGTAAGTACACTATGTCTTAAAGTTATATTTCACCACAAAAGGATGATTTATATATATGTATTTCCCACCCACAAACTGGCCCTTCTCCCTACTTCCCAATATGCAGGAGGATCAGTTGAACTTCACCATTAAAGTATTATCGTATCGTATAATAGGTACACGTCATGTGTTCAGGGGTAAATTGGTGATGCATGTATATTAAACTGGCCCTTCTCCCTTCTTCACTGCATGCACAATGACCTGTGGTCTTTCCTGGTGGTGCAACATGGCACCCTAACTTTGTGATGTATGAAGTACTTTACTCACAGAGGGTGGTGGAGGCGGGGCCGTACCGATACCGGACTCCGTACGCAGAGTAGAGAGCGCTGACTGCACTGTGAGCCGCTGATTCCTGCACACAGAGCAGAACATAAATCATTAAACAAGCTTTAAATCTGTATTTCTGCACAGTAGTAAACCCAACACATAGCCCTGCAGCCAATTGAGATGAAAGTCTTTGTAATAAAGGTTAGTTTACAGGTAATAAGGTCCTATAAGAGGCTTATTGACATTATTATACATCAACAAGATGATAAACAATGTACATTAATGTAAACATATGCTGTAAATATATTAATAATTGTGCTATTAGGCCAGTTTTAGCCTGTTTAGTATACAACCCTTTATTTGTGTCTGCATGCAGCTGCTATTTGTGCTTAATTGATAACATATTGTATTTATAAGTACATCTTTAATCATACTATATCAACCTGGTAGTGTTCCTTTGAGATGTGCATCTGCAGAAAGCGTAGCTAACTGAGTGTGCACAGGTAATACGGTCCTATGAGAGGCTTATTGACATTATTATGTACTAATAGGACTATATACTCATTTAATTTAATTTTGAAATATACTGTAATTGTACTAATAATGGCATTAGGTCAGGTTACTATAGAAGTCTTTATATTCGTTGAAATCCAGCTGCTATTTATGTGTTTTATAAAGTGTGTTTTTGTGCTTAATTGATCAAACATTGTATATCTAAGTAAGTCTTTCATCATACTATATACATAGCTAACTGTTGCATTCAAACAATCATTATGTCATCTTTATAAAGCAGCAGAATAACTTATATTAACACATACTGCTAACACCTGTCACATAAGGACATTTGCACCTAGTTATGAACACTTATTGGAAGCACTTTAATGTGAAGCTTTACAGAAAACACTTGTAGATGATGGGTTTTTATTCTTTACCACGCAGCTGAAGTGAATAAAGCAGCAGCGTAACTTAGAAAGGTTGCACAATGACACAAGTACTAACAAAGGCGTTTATTCATGTTTGTTTTATAATCTCAGAACTAACAGGATTATGAACTCTTTTAAAGTCTCATGAACACATACTGCTAACACCGTCTCATAAGGACGTTTACGGGCCTTTGCACCTAGCTTTGAACACTTATAGCACTTTATCATAAAACTCTTGCAGATAATGTTTCTTCTTCCTCACCACGCAGCTGAAGTTGGGTATAGTTGCGTACTTGTATGAGTACGGGTAGAGCAGCATCTGAGCGTAGGCGTGGATTGAGATGTACGCTTTCACCCTCTTCCTGTTCTTCCTCAGGAACTTTGCCACGGCTTTCACCTCGGGCTCAGACTCAGGGAAGGGTCCGCAGTACGTGTCGTCACACGGGTGAGAAGAGGCTCCTTCCTCTATAATAAGAATACATTTCATTTAGACAGCACACTTTAAAAACAATGTCATCTCAAGGTGCTTCAGAAGGCTATGAGGAGAGTGTGGGAAGAGGCACCTTCCTCTGGGGGGATTTATTTATATAGCACCTTTCAACACAAGGCAATTCACAGATAAAACATTAAGAGCATTAAGACATGTGTTAGTGAGGACTCTGAAGGATCTGCAGCTTTCTAATAGAATAGACTGCTATCAGATCCCTGTCATCATCTCACTTTCAGCTGCTCTTGTTATTGATGAAAGTGATCTCAAACTGTAATGATTTGATTTATTACTCCATGAATTGAACAGACTGTACGTGGTTTGTCCTTGTTTGTCATGCTCTGCTTTCTGTTATTTTGTTCATGTCTGTCTGTGAGACGTTGCTTTTGTCTGCATCTCAAGGGCTTTATCCTAAAACATACATTTCTATTAGAATAGACAGTGTGAAGAACTCCACCTGCAGTAAATGCTCAGATCTCCTATGCAGCTGAGGGTCATTGAACTCACCGCACCACTTCACCTTCCAGTTCCTGTTGGCGTCCGTTCCTCTGCAGTGGAACTTGTGGTTCTTAGACCGGGTTTTCCTCCAGAACCGATCCTGAAGGAAACACAGGAAGTGAAGGTCTTGTTCAGTAAGTGGAGCTTCCTGTCGACTCAACTGATGTTAGAGAGGCGTTAGTGTGTACAGAGGAAAGGGCTGCATCATGACAAACAGCACATTGTGTTTTTATTACACTCTGATCCAATCGGTCACAAAATATTAAATACACTACCACATTTATTTTTTTAAATCAGGTGAAGGAACCTGTTGCCGGGTAACTTCTACTTCCATCATAAAGGTAATATTGAATTCATTTTAAAACAGGATAATAACCCCAATGAATAAAGTAGCCAAAGTGCAGAGTGAGTGGACCTACAGTGAGTTGACATAAGGCTGTTAGCATGTATTGAGGCCCTACAGTACCGTGGTCCAGCTGAAGTGATACCCGTCCACATTAAACACCGGCATGATGTAGAAGCTGAGCTGGTTCAGGAGACGCCGCGTCACAGAGTCGTACTGGTACGAGTTTATGGCCTGAAATTAATATAACAAACATTAAGTATTAGTACAGAGCACATTTGTCATGCATGATTTGTCCCAGGGTTCCTTGAACGCACCACCTCAAAGTGCTCTTTAATGAGACTCAAGTTAATGAGCTTTAACTAAAACAAAGAGGACCTCCAGTGGCGGACCGGAGTTACTGCATCTTGCAAATTGTTCTAATTTCTTTGATTTTTATTTCAGATTTCATGCTGCTTTTTAGTCTTTTCCCTCTTGTATGTACTCACTCACTCCCTCCTCCTACTTGAATCCTTCTTTAAAAAAGTCCTTCCTTAATAAAGTCCAAATATATATCACTTTGTTGTTTTAGTTGTTGGAGGCCATTTAAAGAAGCGTGTGCAGACAGAGTAATGGGCGTAGTTTATTATTAGCACAGATAACTCCTTAACCTCTCTCTCTATACAGTATATATATATTTATTTAAGGGCAGCTGCTGTGTGCAAATACTCTGGCACACGCCCAACGATTGTAAAGAAGCCAGTGTGTATGAAGAAGTTCAGCAGGAGGAAAATTGAGGAACTTTTAAATAGAGGTGATTTTCCAGAGAGTCGATACAGGTGTAAGAGGAAAATCTCAAGACATCCGAAAGCAGTCTGCAAGATGTTCAGAGGGTCTGTATGGTCTCAACTGGGGGGATGGGATTGTTTAAAATGCATTTATTATAATACATCTAAAAAATATAATATTCTAAATTCCTTCATGATTGTGGAGAAATGTTGTTAAAAGAGCTGTCGTTACATTTTCAACGACCTGATAACCCGAAACAATGTGAATCCCAGACGTCAATCAGTACAAAATAATACACACACACACACACACACACACACACACACACACACACACACACACACACACACACACACACACACACACACACACACACAGGGTTTAATATGCGTCCGCACCAACAAGGATTACTTTAACTCGGCTAAATGGGATCAGATAATAATTTTGTTTAAGACAATATCAATGGTTTTCATTTTGTTAACACAGAAGGCTCTTTTCAGTAGTTTGTCTTGCACTCGTCTGGCAGAATACATTTTAATAAATCCAACAGGCCACCAAACGGTTTGCACCTCACTCGTATAAATGCATTCTGAATGCTATTTTCTTCCATGCTGTGACAAGAGTGTCACAGCATGGAAGAAAATAGCATTCAGAATGCATTTATACGAGTGAGGTGCAAACCGTTTGGTGGCCTGTTGGATTTATTAAAATGTATTCTGCCAGNAGTGATCGGAGGTGTGGAGCGGGTTTACAGAGAGGTTAGAAGTAGAGGAGTTCCTTGAGAATATGAGATCAAGGACATTGCCAGCTTTATGAGTTGGTGGGGATGGAGACAGTGAGAAAGCAAAGGTGGTTAACAGAGATGTTAGTTCAGTTTATAGTATATAGTTATATATAGTTATATAGTTATAGTTATATAGTTATAGTTATATAGTTTATAGTATTACGTTAGCTTTTCATTTCTGATGATTGCATTAGGCGTCAAAAATCACTAAGTAGGGTTAATGTGTCGAGATTATCCTGCTAAACGTGACTAAAAGTAACATTAACTTTTATTGGCGAAAAAGTTTACTTTACTGCAATATACTGATATCTAATAGTTAAATTCTGGGTCTGCCTACAAAAATACATCCTCACTGCACTACTCCAAAATTACTCAATCACACAAGGAAAGAAATAAAACACAAAAGCTGTTCAAGTGTTAATGGTTTTACAGTTAATGATCAACGCAAGTGCTTTGAGTGTTTGTTTTTTCTATAACTTCTCTTCATCAACCCACTATACCGATCAAGTGTAACAAGTGCATTCCAGCACATGTGCACAAGCTTAGTATAGACATTTAAGGATAAACACTAAAGGTTGTCATATTAAAGAGGATTTTAAAGCATTTCTGTTTAAATCATTTAAATGGATATCTGCTTGTGTCTGTCCAATCTGGCTTAAGCTTCATGTGTTCATATGCAATGACGCAGATATATGAGGTCAGTGGCCTGTGTCTAGCGTGTGTACTGGCACATTGTTTGAGCGCAGAATGTCTGTTGTGCTGTGCTGTTATTCTTTTATGCGTTAAATTACAGCGAAACATGCATTATCACTTTACTTGTGCTTTAATCTAGTTGTTTGAAGTTTTTTAGACCATCCGAGGGGATGATCGCTCTTTTGTGCAATTAGTAGCCTTTCCAAAGTGGCGGATTTGCAGCTGTGTTTTTATTCAAAGTGCTTGAAACCCAGTAGTGGTAGATTAACACTGGAGACACGGGCAGGTTTTACCAGCACTGATAGCAGGAATAAAAGGCGGTTGGCAGAAGGGGAGGATTCCTGTAAAGGCAAATGGATCTGGGAGGGAGAATAATGGAATTTGCTGGATTAAAAAGGAAGAGGGGGGGGCCAGAGGTTAATGCGCCGGGTTATTGTGCATTACCCCACTGCTCATCCTCGCCTTACATGGCTCTGTGTGACATCCACTGCCATCAAAAACATACCCACCATTACATTAGTGGCACGGCGTATGCAATATGCCAAATTGCTTTTTCAAAGTTGTTTTCCCTGCCCACGGTTATTCATTATATTCATTTCATTTGTGGCTTGGATGTTTTTGTGGAAACACAGTGTCTGCTCTTCTGTTTTAATCTCTCAAATGTAATACCATAAGCTGTGAACAGATATCTAGGGCATATTCACAAGTGAGTGTGCTCACTGACACAGTGCTGAACATATTGGAGGTCTGGAGGCAGCAGGTGCTTCGGGGATCGGACGGTAACAGGTGCTCGTTTATGGGCTTTAATAAAACGCTGCACTAAAACCTTAAGAGTACATGAAGCTAGAACGATGCAACACAACTTATAGTGTTGCTTCAAAAAATAACTATATTTTACTTTTTATGTGACGCATCTCAGGATCGCACTCACTGTCAGCTGACCTGATAAAAGGTACAGGTGAAGCGACGTGAGGATGTTGCAACTTGTCTCTTTATATATTGTCAAATGATTTGCTAGGTGTCTAAATATAGCGAATGTGGCCCTGTTTGCATATTTGAGGCAATAGTTACACACCAAAAAATTGCTACTGTAGGCATGGTTCTAAAAGCATATGGACGCCGCTTCGGATTAAAAGGTCAGCTCAATGTCATGCAATGCTGTGTCCTCCATGTTATTTGGAATTAGGTATGTTGGATTGGTCAATTGTTATAATTAAATGTTCACAGAACTGAACTAAAATCTGGAATGAAATTGAATTAAAGGAAAGTGGGTTACAGGTCCAATCAGTATTATTTATCATTACATTTAAATTGGTTTTTAATGTAACACTGACTGTTGCAACATTTAAAGATACTGTCCCGCCGATGAGGGCAAGATGCAGATTTGAAATACTTTTCAGAATTTCATAACCAACGTCAATTATTCCTTATTTTCTGTCAAACTGTTATGACCACAACATTCTGAAAAAGACAACCTGTGTATAACTAAAGAAAATATGTAAGGCAAGTATGAGCAACAAACAAATGGAAGGTACAATTTACGAAAATATTAAAATGCTGATATCATCACTGCAGAAAGTCTTAGCCGTGAGTTACTTCCCATTATAAAGTCAGAATTCCAGCATTTTTACAATCCTGTAAGAAAATAAAGATAGCAATCTGTTGGCGTATAGTTCCCTGAAATTACCCATTTTGTTATGATGTTCTGTCAATTTTTTTAAATAGTTGTGTTCCTGAAGAAAAGAGTGAAGAACTTAGTTTGGGAGGTAACAGGTGATCGCATGAATGCATTGCTAGCAAAAAAACGTGCAGTTTGGTAGCTGTATTACAAAAACTGCGGACACTTTTTCTTCCAAGCAGGTATATTATCTCAACACGTATGCAGACAGACAACTAGTCCACCACAGTCTGCCTTTTATCAGTATCTGGATGACACCTCTTTAGTGTTAGGCGGCAGTAATCTTCATCGCCTTAACAGCTCTGTCAACATCCATACAACTAGTCTGAAGTCGCTCTCTCGCAAGTGTGTGAAAGTGTGTGTACACGTGTATGTTCATAGCCTGCCAGGCCATTACAGAGGGTGTTGGTTTAGCAGATGTCACAAACACTTCACAACCACTCAAGAGCTAGAGACCGAGGCACCTTCAGTGCTTACTTAAAACCCTGCAAAAAAACACAATCCAGGAACATCCCATAAACTTTCAAAACTGAAAGAAAAACAATGACGGAAGACAGCGTGTGATAACATGCTTTGCTGCACTGTGTGAATCAGAATTGGTATTCTAATTAAAGTGAAAGGCAGAAGAGCCTTACCAAGCTTATATTTTCACTGGGTGTGAGTAGTGTGGCTAAAACAGCTGTTATCCTTTGCTCGACCAATATAGAGCTGTGCAAGGATGACATAATTTTGAAGGCCGACCTGAAAGTTAACTTTGCAGGGGATTCCTCGACAAAAAGCAATACGTTTGTTTCATTGGATTTGAGAAAATTGCAGTAATTAAAATCTATGGCAACTTCTGACAATCAAAGCTTTTGTTCAGCGGGATAATCTCCAAAAATTAACACCACTTTTATAAAAGCGTAAATGCAAAAGTGAAAAAAGCTAGCGTATTTCTATAAACAAACTACACGTCAACACCGCTAAGCTAAAGGCGGACTTGCGTTCAGCTCGATGACATTTAATAGTTTCATTCAGCCACTTGTTATCAACCGCAGTTTCAAAGACATGTAAAAGCTTCAGAAATTCAACAGAAACTAAACGTAAAAATGTCATAAGCTGGTGCTGCCCATAGAATTTATTTCAGGCTTCTAAGAAAAAAGCTGTTCAAAAAACCATTGACTTCTTGACTTGGGAAATGAGAAGATCTAAAATGCCAACTCATTCCCGGGTTTAGACTCATTCATGCACCACTCTAACAACACAGTGAGAGTGAGTAACACAGGAGCTCACGTCAAAGTGTATGTTCAAAGTTAAAGTAAGAGTGTGTCCTTTTACACACAGACTGTGGATGATCACGCGGTTAAGGTTACACTGATAAGGGACTATGTTGTTGAAAGGATATATGTAGAGTTTGCATTTCTATATGCCAGGAAAAACTCGGTGTGTGCTTAACTTCATTAAGTCACAGAGCAGAGAATCTTCTGATGATTTTCCAAGACTGACTTCAAAGAAGTTCACTTTCTGAATGAAAGATTTTGCTTGGGAAGAGTTTTGAGGTTTTACAATCACCCAGTCACGATACCCTTCTTGAATAATAAATATATACATATTAAAATGCAACTCCCAAAAATAAATAGTAACCAAATAGAACACTTACAGTATGTTAGGAAGTACTACAGTGCAGCATGGTGTGCTCATGGCATCGCTTCTTGAGTTTCACAAAGACCCCTCTGGAACCCCCTCCCACCTGACAACACTGAATCTCTCCCCATTTTCAAATCACGCTTCAAAACATATCTCTTCACACTCGCATAGCCACCCTGATCATTATCCATCACACATCCTCTGTTTTTATTTATTTGGTCATTTGATTGATTTATATACTGCATTGTCATTGTCTTGTTTATGTTTCTTATGCTGGTGTTATCTATTGTGTATCTTGTTTTTTATGTGTTTGTATGGCAACCTTGAGAGCCTTGAAAGGCGCCTATATAAAATAAATGAATTATTATTATTATTACCAGGACTATTCAGCTATATAGCTCAAGGCAGGGGACGGACATTTCCCTGAGCAATTATTCCCTGTTGATAAATTGACACACTCGACCCTTCTCTGGCCTTATGACTACCTTTCTCCTTTTTTGTTGTGTTTATTGGGTAGCATTTTTGATGTACACTTCAGAGGTAGTTTATATTTTTCCTCAGAAAGGATGAGAACTATCTATATTCCAACCCATGGGGCGCTCAGATACACAATGGCGAGGTCATCCCCCAATTTGTCCTGATTATCTCTGACCTGAGTCCTGCTCCGTAACAAGCATCACTTGAATGAGCAGTTAATATTAATCTTTACAACAATGATTCATGACAATTTTCCTGATATGCTCATTTAACTGTATCACAGAAATGTTTTCTTTTTGTCTACATAGTATTATTTAACATGCAGCAACTTAGTAACATTGGTACATTGATGAATAACATAAACATTAAATACTTTTCTATGCCTTGATTTGCGTTAATTTAATGCGTTGATTTGTTGACATTATATATGTACAGTATATACATACATATATATATATATATATATATATATAAAGAGAGAGAGAGAGTTGCTAAAACGTCAGACTCACTTATTTATTTTTAATTCCCATTAAGCTTAACTAAAAATAAACGTTTTGATTGGCTGCATCTGGCTGCCAATGATAGATGTATGACCTATCAATCGCTGCCCACTACACACCAAATCTTCATTATGTGCATCTTTACTCATCGTTTGTTTTCTCTACGACCTTTAGATCTTGGCACATTTTGCAGCTCTGAGTAGAAGCTAGTGCTACTGTTGGAACCAAATACTGTGTTACATGGTCAACGTCGCTACCTAGTGGACAAGGTATGTACTACAACACAGTGTTGAATTTAAACAGGGAAAAGAGCCAAACCAAGCATTGATAACTGGTTAATATCAAATGATAAAAACAACTATTTAATTTTTTCTAGATACCCCTTATCAGCATATTTCATTGTTTAGCTTTAGCATTTGGGTTTGTGTTTCATTTGAGAGCATCTCAAGAAAATGCTTTGACTACAGCATGGAAAGTTAATATTTTTCATGTGTAAAACTAGTGACATGGTTAACTTATACAGTAGCACACATCCTAGATGTGTGGGATAAAAATAATAATAAACTTGATCAATGGGGTGAAATCCATTAAATCAGAGTAGCCGAATTTGTAGATCAATCAGTAGGGTTGTTCTGACTGATTCATTCCACTACACAAAGAAGTACATATTTTCCTGTTTGCTTTTTTCTTAACCTTTCTTAAGACATTGGATATCATTTGACTTGGGTTTGACTGACCTCAGTATGGACATTATGTATACACAATGTTCCATTACCCAATATATTTTAAAGACTGTCTCTCGAGACATAAAGTAAAAAAAGTTGTTCATCATCTTCATTGAGGTTAGTTTTTCAGTTTGGTAACATTGAAGAGGAGTAGAGTTAAGCTTCACCAGTCCTAAACAGGCCTGTTTTTCACATATTTTATTGATGGCACAATGAAAACTATTTCTGGAACTATATCTACTGTTTTTGTCATAGTGACTTTGCATTCACTTTTAAAATCGTTATCACCTTTTTAGTGGGGTACAATATAGCTATGGCAAAATATCGTTATGTAACTTATTACTTAAAAAGAAAAGCAAAATGACTGACTGTTACACATATCCATCTGAATTTGTGCTTGAAATGAAACGTTATGGCACAAAGACTCCTGTTTGAAAATGTAAAAAGGTTGAAGCATTACAGGCAAATGAGGTGAGTGACTTACAGATACGCTCCAGAGCTGCATCCCGTCAGTGTAGCCAATCATGAGGCAAAGAGGAGGGTCAGTAGTTCCACTGTGCATCTCCATGAACTCTGGATTGCGGGCGGTGTCTGTGCAGAAAGAAAGGTGTAATTAGCAGATGCTTGAATCATCCAGTACTATAATAAACAAACAAATGGTTTAAAGCTCCCATGTCATGCTTTTCCGGTTATTACCCGTCCCCTTGTGTGTTATGAAGGTTTGTATGCATGTAAACGGTCTGCAGAGCCAAAACCCTTAAAGTACACCCTGTAGCTAGTAAAACTCTAACACAGAAAATACCTCCACAAAAGGCCTCGTTGTTGAAACGTCATCATCCATTTGATTCTTCCGGGTACGTGCTTACGAAAGCACGTACCCGGAACTAAATGGGCCAATCCGTGGAGCCGTTACGTTACGTCCGCGGAGCCGTTACGTTAAGCCCCCGCTGATTGGTCCAAATTGACCAATCCACACACACACTCAGTGCAGGCAGCTCTGCTGATTTCTGCTCCCTGCTGCAAGCAGACAGTTGGGTTCGCGGATCTCTCTGCAGACCCATTTTCTCACAGCGTTTATCAACCTATAAACCTTTTTCTTACTCAATATCAAGCCACACTTATTGTTTTTAATTCGGCTGTGACTTTGTGTGTGTTCAGGTTGAGTTTGGCTGTGTTTGGCTATGTATCGCTAAACAAGGAAATCTCACCTCCAAGGAGCTCAGCGCGATTCACAACTTACCGACCAATCAGAGCACAATGGGCTCACAGGGAGGGGGGGGGGGGGGGGGGGGGAGAGCTGCAGCGAGCCGTTTAGTGGAGAAAGTGAATACTGCTGAATACACATACTTTACAGAGATGCTGTATTGCACAGTATTTTTCTATTTTAGTATACCTCAACAATGGAATTATGATCAGTGGAAATGACCATGACATGGGTCCTTTAATATTTAAAAAAGTTATGTTTTAATTATCTTCAGTGTACGAGTGACGTTCGTATTGTTTGCACACTGTAAGTCTTATTGTGTGTTATCATGGCAAAATGGGTTCCTTGAGCAACCTACTGTAAAAGCAATTAACCCAGATGCCATTTTGAGTTCTCTGACAGGCGTGTATTTTTTTGACTGATGGCAGATTTGGTTACAACAATTGGATCCCAACTGTGCAAGATGCTATCAGAAAACATCATAGTTGTGCAGTCGGGAAAAGGAAAAAAAGGCTGAGATCGTAGATGGGTGGGCTCCAAGCACCGGCGCCTGAAGACGGGTGGCACACATGGAGCAGCTCGCTTCCACACTGTGATAAAACTCCATCATCACCGCGAAGGGAAAGAAGCAGCTTTACGGAAACCTGAGTGACTATGGAGTTTCACTTGAGTCTGATGACCAAGTTCCACCACGATGCCTGCATAACTCTTCAGATCAAGTCCCTCTCAAAGGACATACAGCACTACTGGAGGAGTAGATTAGAGGTTTGAAAGAAACGTAGTACCTGACCGTCACCCTTCTTATTAGAAGACACCACATAGAGAATTAAAGCAGGCCCATATAAGAGAAGAAAGCAGAGAAGTAACAGTCTGAGTCTGAACCTTGTTGAGCAGCACCTAATACAGTATATCTGTGGCAGTAAATCCTCATTTCTGTATACCATAAGAACTTAGAAATGGAATGCATTCAAAAGCTACCCATGAAAGACAGGCAGAACATGGTTGGATCATCACAGCTATTATTGCACAATCACATGTAGTGTATAAGTACATTTGAAATCTAGAGGCCTGACTGACTTCCCTTCTGTTACTCCACAACACTTTGCACCCCAGTCTGCAGCCCTCCAACTGTCCAGCTCCAATCATCTGTAAGCCTATTAATCTTTAACAGTGTTGGGAAAGTTACTTCCAAAATGTAATACAGTACATATTACTGTCTTTGTTAAAGGTCCCATGTCATGCTTTTCCGGTTATTACCCGTCCCCTTGTGTGTTATGTAGCTTTTTCTGCATGTAAACGGTCTGCAGTCACAAACCATCAAAGTACACCCTGTAGCGAGTAAAACTCTAACACAGAAAAGACCTGTCTATGCTGCCCCAGAATGCCTTGTTGGAGGCGTTCAGCATCACACACACTCAATTTTTTCTCCGCTGCAGCTCCATCGATTTCTCCTCCCTGAGACGGCGGGACGCGGCGAGGCTGCGGGTTTGTGTGTTTGTGTGCTCGGGCTGGTTTCGGGCTGGGTTTCGCTATGTCTCACTGTATCACAGACGGCCACTGGGCTCACAGGGAGGGGAGGGGCAGGAGCTCCAACAAGCCGTTTAGGACAGAGAGTGAATACACATACTTTACAGAGAGGCTGTATGAGAAACCAATGTGAGTTTGGAAAATTGCACAATATAAATCTATTCTAGTAGACCTCAACAATGGAATTATGATCAGTAGAAATGGCCATGAAATTGGGACCTTTAAGAAATAAGTTACATTACAATATTACTGTCTCTGAAATGTAATGAGTTACACTACTTTTGAGTTACTTTTGAGTTACTTTTGAGTTACTTTCACCGGGGTGAACGATATAGTGGAGAACTGGAACAAGACTGAATACATAACTAAACCGTTGATAATCAGCTTGGCGTATTAGTACGAAATGTGGCTGGTAAGAATCATTAAAACCTTAATGACAATGACTGATGTTTACGTAACGGTTTTTCGAGGACGTCGTCTTGGTAGAAATCACGATATCGCGTTTAAATTCCTTCCTAAGGTGTTTATGATTGAGCTATCGTACAGACTACATCCCCTACCTTTGATAGTTTTACATGTGGTGGGGTTACTAAGTACTAAACAACTATCACGATGCATACGCGACGCTTATTTTAATCTAGCAACGAGGAACTTTTTCTTACTATTTTTAATTTTCGAAAGTGGAAGAGGAGGATGTACGGGGTCCTGACCAGGTAATTAGCTCCGAATGCATAACCACCTTAGAGAAATAAGGCGTAGAGTAGGCAAATTTAGAAGCCGTAAATGATCGTGATTAGTCTAAATCCAAAGAACTGGACGTCCCTCGAAACCGAATTAACGTAACATCAGATCATTGTCAGTGAAGTTTTCAGATGGTTCTTTACCTAAGACTATTACAAGTACTAAATACGCAAAGCCTGATTATCAACGAGTAAAGTTATGGTATTCAGTCTTTGTTACCAGGATTCTCACACTAATATCGTCACCAACCAAATAAATGTGTGAGACTGTCTTGATTTAATGGAGATTATATCTCAATTTACGTTGTCATTCCGATAGAAAAGTAGTAGCAGTTGTACTTATAATCCCTCAGTGCATGACTATTTAATGAAATAGACAAAATTCATGGTTTCACTATCGTTTGAGTCTCTTAAGACTATTCTTAGTTCTAGTTTCTAGGGACGGTAAGTGCAGACCCAAGGGACTAGTCGGGACAGCCCCCAAGAAAAGGGGTATTACTGGCGGGAGCGACGTTAATAGGGCGAATAATGTGCCGTATATGATTTGTGTTTGATGTCTCGCGGTAAGCTACAAGGACAATAACAAATGAAGAAGAGACGGAAGAAGACCACTAAATAGAGGCTGCCAGGTCAGTGAGCAGAAAATTGGAGAAACAGGAAAGAGAAGAACTAGGAGGAATGTTGGAAGCTAATAATCAGGTAACTGTCAACCAGACATACTGGCCTGAATGTGTTGCACAGTGTACAATCTTAAATGATAGTCTCCTTCAGCTCAGTAAGTTTTCGGCAGACACATGTTCAACAATCATCGAAATTCCCGCGATGTGTCAACAATACGTATGGTGTAACGGGAAGAAATACCCTAAACGTAATTACTCGACGTGATTTGATGTAAAAATCAGTAAATTTTATGGATCGTGAAGAAACCGA
>NW_011361895.1:31322-50799 GCF_000735185.1 Notothenia coriiceps
TCGTCCTCTAGGGGTAGGTAGTGTGTGTGTGTGTGTGTGTGTGTGTGTGTGTGTGTGTGTGTGTGTGTGTGTGTGTGTGTGTGTGTGTGTGTGTGTGTGTGTGTGTGTGTGTGAGATTAAAATAGCCCAATTGCTTTTACAATAAATAAACATTGAATGTGTTTAATTGAATAGTAAAGGGGTTTAACGTTAGTGGCAGGTTGTGTGTGAGAGAGAATAAATAAGACAGCCCAATATTTAAAAAAATTGTTATTCTTTTTTCCCGCATATTTAGCATATTTCGCAACTTTCCGGATATTTCCTAACTTCCCGCAATTTCACCGCATAAAATCACATAAAACCCCGCATGTTTAATCGCATAATCAAGGATTTTAGCCCGCATAATCAAGGAATTTAGCCCGCATAATCAAGGATTTTTGCCCGCGTTTTTCTGGAGGGTCTATTCAATGCATTTACAACATGGTACACATGGTGTTTTAGTTTGTTTTGGTATTTTAACTAATATCATTTCATATGTTTATCATAATAACACCCTTTTCAATTGATATACATTTTTCAGATAGGAAGATTGACTTTACTGTAAAGACAGATAGAAACATAAAGACACATAAAGAAACATAAAGAAACCACTAGCAGGTTTCTCTCCAACAAATAATCAGTCTCTGTGCAGCCTAACCCTAACACTAAACCAAAGGGGAACATCAAAGTATTTGGTTTGCATAACTTGCAGGTAAAACACAAAATAACACAAAGTCTATCTTTTCAAATCTTCAAAAATCGAAATACATTTGCAGAAGTAACTGTCTGTTCTTTTCAATATGTTTTCTTAAGTCCTTGGAAGAGTATTTTCAAAATATATTTCAAATATCTGTCCCGTATTGGATAACTTCAATTTCAAGGTCTATTATTAAATGTACTTTTTATGGCACAATCTAATGCAGTTTTGGTTTTTGGGCTTTTAACTGTTGCTATATCATAAAAATTAAACAGTGCTCCACCCTGCTACATCCTAAAGTCAATCAACGCTTAGTGTTGGTCTGTGGCAGCGAGCCTCTGCAGTCAGCTGCAGCTCTCCTGCTGCCAAAGCTGCTCTGGCTTCACTGTATACAGAAGTGCCCCCTTGCTGAAACTGCTATAAAATACATTATATTTTATACGTGGGTGTGTGTATGTGAAGACGTGTGTATGTGAAGACGTGTGTGTGTGTATGTGAAGACGTGTGTATGGATGTGAAGACATTTATTTTTGTGTACCTGTTTTTTCAATATAAGGGCATGTAGAGAAGAAAAAATGTATTGTAGACATCCATGTCTCTCGTCTCCACACACACACACACACACACACACACACACACGCACACGCACGCACACACACTTACATTAGTACATAATTATTGATCTTGTTGTATTTCTTGGATATAAATACACATTTGATTTAACAGGTGATGCAGAAAAAGTCATGCTAATAGAATGGGTACAAAACCTGGTCCGGAAAGTAATATTGTTTAAATGTACACAAATACTTACATTTATTGCCATCATGAGAAGCCATTGTTGCTTCCCATCAGAAGCTGTAATGTTTTGCAATCTTAACCAAATGTTCAGTAATAATTACCAAATGCAAGAAATGATGCACATCAAGTTGTGTGAAGTTATACATTAAAATCAATTTATATTTCACAACTGCTATATTCACTGACTTTTTTCCTATAATTTTAATTAGTGATTTTGACACAAACATACTTAATTGATATTGCATACATGTTCATATGCTGATAAACAATTGCACGTTTTACTCTTTTTCATTGTTGAACTCTTAAAGGCTAAGGGGCAAATTGGTTAGTGGATCCACTGATTAGATACATTCCAGACATGAAGTTTACATTTTATCTCTGCAGGTGTCAATCAGTGCCTAGAATACTGCCTAGAAAGCAGCTCTTTGGTTTGTGCCATTGTTTGTGAGAAAATCGCCTTTCTGTTCTACGTCCTGGTTCCGGTCTTTTGGCAGATTTCAACAACACACAATGGCGGCATTTGAAGAGCACTGGAAGTGGATGAAAGCAAACCACAGTAATCAGAAGCAGCAGATAGCCCCAATACATGAGGGGAGCAATTCTCTCCGTAGAAAATAAATATGAATTGTACGACTGGAGGGAAGGACACTGATTGCAATCTGCTAGGGCGAGAACAGTGGTTCACTGTGGTGAGACATTAAAAGGCCGATTGTCTGCCATGCAAGGCCGTGGGCGGGCGGACTTAGAAATACCCGAAAATAGGTGTTGATTATAATAAGACAAGGTTACCCTTTCCTAGAATAGAGAGGGAAGGAATGGTTTTCCAAAGGGAGTAAATGCATTTATCCACATCCGCTCCAGAGTTTACGACCTGTGATCTTCTGCTCCCTTGTGAAATGAGGCACAGAACTGTTGTATGTCTTCAAAATAAAGCTACAGTTGGGATGCTCCAACACTATAAAGTAGGGCTGTCAACGTTAATGCGTAAATGCTCGAGGTTAATCTTATTGCGTTAATAAGAAAATTAATCAGATTACCAAGTTCGACCGAAACTTGCTCTCACAATTCCAGCGTGGATATTCACCATGGCAATGAAAAGGGAAAAAAAAAACAGAGGAATTGGCACAAGCTACATGTATTGCACTGACTGGAGACCACTGGACTTCAGTTAGCAACATAACTACCTTGGTGTACGGCACATCTAATTCGTGACAAATGTTGTGCACTTGTTCACTTGAGGTGTGGTTAAAAATGGAGGTTAGGATTGTTGCTGAAACAAGAGCTAGCCAGTTTATTGAAGTTGAACATGAGTGCGAGATAGCGAGCAAGATCCCCACTGTAGGAACAGAGAGTGCTCGCAACAACGTATCGGCAGCAACAATACAAGAATATACTCTGTGCACATTATACAGAGGGTGATCACATAGTATGGGCAAAAGTAAGCTAAGATGTTATAATATACGGTAGTTTTAAAAAATGGTTCCCTTACCAGCTTTTTTATAGCACCACACGTGTATTTGTTTGATCTTCTCCCAAAATACATGTTATAATAAATGTTAATCGATTGACAGCAGTTCTAAAAATACTTAAACGTTTAACAACAACCAAGTTGTCTGAAAGGTTTTAATCCATGTTACAGTATTATCTCAACATACAGCACGTCCCTCTGTTACATTGAAACATGCAAACGTCTGCATGGAAGTCAGTAGTGCTTGTTTCGATCAAATAAAAGCATCTTTTATCATCAAATGTTGTGACTTTTTCACTAATCCTCTTAAAGGGATATTTATGTTATGGCTCAAAATGTTGACTGATGACAGACACATGAAAGAAGGAAGGACCCTGTGTGGAGTGTTAAAGGCTGCTAGGGAAGTCACATTTGCTCTCATGCTACAATACAGGAACTGGGCCTGATTATTGTCAAGCCTGAAATTACAGAACCCCAAAGGCTAACGTCTTCCTCAAACTAAGCGTCCCCCTGCCCACAATCCCCTGATCCTCTGTCCGTCTTCATGAATGAGACAATCAGGGAAAATATTAACGCAACATATTTTCTCTAAATGTCTTTGTTTTGTGCCTGCTGGGTTTTACAGTGCTGTAATTCCACCCTGAATCCCCAAAATAAACAAGGACATAGACAAAACATTTGTAATTCCTTTTTTTTTTTTTTTACCATTCAGCACATTTATCTTCAATTTTTTTAATAGTTTTTCTGTCCTTAGCTCTTTTTGGGGTAAAGTTTCCTTAGAAACCTCACACAGTGAAGGATCAGAACAATTTTAGCAATCCAAAGTCGATACCAACTGTGCTTTCCACTTTTCTTTAAAGGTCACCTATTAAGCAAAATCCACTTTTTCATATCTTTTATACATAAACATGTAAAGAGATTCTGAAAGTTTCAGGTGAAATGAATTCGCTCCCTTGTGTAACCAATTAGCCAATCACCAACCAAGGTAACCCCCACCTTATCACCTGAATCTCCTCCTAGAGCACCATTGTGTTCTTTCTAACCAAATATCTCTCAGAGGGGCGTGGGAAGTGGCTCCTTATTTTCATCTAAAGTAACAGACAGAGAATCAGCACTTTTGACACAGAGGGGTTTATGGGATGTTACAATGATCTGTTTGGTGTTTGAAGCCAAACACTTCAGAGACATGTTTGTATGTATCTGAGACCTGTGATATATTGATGAAAAACAGTATAATAGGGGACCTTTAAAGGATAGTGGTCGGCTCACTTGCTTAAAATGGCACAATCTTGGGAAAAATGTCTTCTTTTCTTGAAAATGTTTTGTGACCGTAATTGAATTACAGTGCAACAGTAATGATTTACATATTTCCTGTCATCGCAAGGCTTCCGGCGTTGGTAACACTAGAGGCCTCACTTGTTAGATTAAAGAATGTCCCTCTTTGTTGTTGAGATTATTCAGTTTTTCTCAACCATCTTCCTTTGACTTCTCTTCCTCTTCAGGTCCTCTGAAGATGGACAGTTTTGCTGACAAGAGACCTCTGCTGGGGGTGTGCAAGAGCACGGGTTCCTCTGGGTAAGTTCCAGTATCATAGTAAAAGATGACATCACTACCTTACCCAACAGGGTGTTTTAACTTAACACTTATAATACAACCATTGTAGTCACTATTGCAGATTCCATCAGCCAAATATGAGTTACTATTCGTTAAATTATATTCGGCTGGGATAAAAATCTCAAATATCTTCATACCACTGCAATACATTATTTTCGCCTAATGGGTAAAATAAACAATTACAATGGCAACATGATTTCCCCAATTCATGTAGCAATTTTATACCCCTGGAAATAATTACTGCGCTTTATTCTTTATTCTTACTTAAGTATGTATGCTGCGTGTATTTGTTGTCGTATGTTGTGATGTTTTTGTTTTGATGGCACCTTTTAAAAGGGAGAAGCTTTTCTTTCTTTCATTGTACATGTATAATGACATTAAATTATTCTATTCTATTCTGTTCTAATTAAGGATAAAAATGCCTTACGTAATATGTGATGGATAACAATAGTTTCCTATGTTGATAGAATTCGTTTTTAAGTTGACTTTCTAGCAGCTTCATACGTCAGGCACTAGTTAGGCCAAAATTAAGTTCTCCCCCCACAAAACAAAACTGTCCAGAAAGCTAAATGTGCCTTGTTTTTGGGCATTGGGTTTATCAGAGTCTATTTTTCTTAAAACAGTTGAGTTTCTAAACCAAACCTCTAGATCTGAACTAAGTTAGGAATGAATCACTTTCCCATTGTTCTAATTTATTTATTAGTGCAGTTTTAATTATATTATGTTTTTTTTTAAATACATGCTTACCATATGTTACCCAGGACATGTTTTCTAATGTGATTATTTGACAAATGTTATAAATATATCATGGCCAAGATTTAATATTTTTTACAATCCTCTCCATTTATCACCCATCCAACTTATTGTTATAAACACTTCATACGCAGCCAACTGGAGCTTAGCCAGTGACGTGGGCTGCTAATTGATTCATGGATTTGTAATACCCCCAGTGTTTCCCTTAGGTTTACTGCCTTGGCAGGGTGCTGCTCGGGTACCCCGAACATTTTTTTCGGGGCACCCAGATTTTTTTTATCCTCTGGAGCAGAGAGAGGAGCTGTGGATTATTTAGTGGGAATGCTGTTAACAGCATTCCCACTAACTGTTCTTCTACGGACAACATTTTTATTATTATTCCGCCGGCTTATTTTGGCCCTCTTCTCCTCCCGCATTGAACATCGCAGAAACTCCGTTCAAAAATCAAAACGTTCAGCTCGGTCGGGAATCGATGGCTATTACTTTTCTCATTCATAACTTTCATAATTCCAGAGATACATCCCATTATACATCCCATTTTTAACCATTGAAGTCAATGGAGAAATTCTTCAGACTTCAACAAATCTTCATGCGACTTCAACTGCTAACTGTTCATTCATACTTGCACTCAGAAACCTCATTCCAACTTTAAAATGTTACACATCTTTCTGACATAATTCGTGTTAAACAGCTTTTAAATCTGATTCTTACTTATAGAGATATTAAAAATTGTTCAGGCCTTGTTAAAGAGGTTTTCTTCAGATGTTAACATTAACTAGAGTGCTTGATGTCATGTCACAGCTAGAGGGTAGAAAATCTTGAAATTTGCCTTCATATTTAAAAAAAAAACTGCCATAATTCCCAAACCCTACATTCCTACACATAATTGTTCATGACAAACGTAGGAATACATCTCGTAGCTTGAAAAAAGACAAATAATTAAGCAAAAATAATGAAACAAAATGCTTTTTGAGGGCATGAAGTGACAAAAACATTCAACATTCCTCCATTAAACCCCATTGTAATTTCAGGCAGATATTTCCTCACGGCAGCAGCCGCACACCTTTAGTTAAACTGCCAAAAAGGCCACATTATTAACCCGAAAGTACACACAAATTACACTTCAGATACTCAACTTCCTTGACATGCTTCACGTTTTGAAATTTCACAGATATCTGTTACGGTTCTTCCACTAAACGTTCACATGTAAGAGGTTTATCTCTCATTCAGAAAAATGAAGCCTTTGATCTCTACAGAGCTCGTTAGCTCAACTATAAACACCTGTGTAATGGAACACGATGATGTCATCACTCCAACTGACATGCTCAGAGCAGCAGACTTCAGATAGCAGTGTGCTAGTCCAGCCGTGAAGACATCTACAGGACAGTTTTAAGATATCTTCAAATGCCGTTGCCATGGCAACACAATGCTCGCCTTGAAACACGGTTTCCTCATAACTTCAGTGAAAATACTCATAACAGCCTAGAACTTCACAGGTTTGGTAACGATGCAGCCATCAACGCATCTAAGCGTAGTATGGGGTGTCATCAAATGCCGTTGCCATGGCGACGGACCACTCGCCATGAAACACGATGTGGGTGTAAATCCTATCGACACGGTCCAATCGTCCCCCAATCTTCACTTGTATATCACCGGTCCATGCCTCAACAGCTCTACACCAAATCTGAGATTTCACCATAAGCCGTTTCCATGGAAACGCATCCCTCGCCATAAACATGATGTCGCTATAACTCCTATGAAAATGTTTAAAAAGTGCTCAAAATTCACATGTGTACTAACAGTCCAGCCATCCCGTGTCGTCAAATGCCGTTGCCATGGCGACAGATAATTCGCCATCAAGTTAGTTCACAAGTTTGCCGTTCAAATATTCTGCGGCTTTTCCAAGCCTTTTTACAGTACTTTCTTTTCTTCTCTCATCACACATTCAAGCCCCCACTGTTCATGTATCATTTTAATCTAAATTCTTCACTTTCTTCTTACACATTACATTTCAGCATAGCAGTTTAGCATCACATTTTCAGCATAAAGCATTCCCACTAGCAATTTCTTCAGGAATTGCATTCTCTAGTTGTTATTGATATCGTACAGTAACAAAGTATTTGTACATTAAAAAGTAATAAAGTACAGTGTTACACTGTACTTTAATTCAAACTGTATTCCCTTCTTATCATGTAGCCTACACTTCTTCCTTTCATTGATACATTTAAATCAACTGACTACAGCATATAACATACCTGCTGCAACCCTGTGCTGCTGCTGCTGCTTCTCTCTGCCTCATCCTCAATTGCTGAAGGCAGCTCCACCTCATCTGATCTCTGATATGAAAGCAATCGTGTTATGATCATATTGAGCTATTGGTGTGAGTCTAACATTAAACAAGCAGTCTGCTTGTCATACATTACTGACGATACATTTTAAGTGGCAATTTGTTGAGTCACTGCCGCTAAATGCCTTGGCATCAAGCTAGCAAATCCTGCATTAGCCTCACATCAACAAGTGACAGAACATCCAATTATCCTGAGCTAATTTACTGAATAAACCAACTCACATCTCCTGTCTTTTTTTTCACCCAACTCATTAGANNNNTATATATATATATATTTTTTTATAAATAATACAAAAAAAAAATGTAAATAAAAAAAACAAACAAAAAAACAACAACTTGAATTTCAGGCAGGGCCCTGCCAAGACAATGGTAGGGGAAACACTGACCCCTATGGTTGGCATGCAAGCATTACCTGGACACCCCTTTGGCAGACAGAAAGGAGATCCAAAGAGGACATATTATTCTTATTATCAGGTTCATATTTGTATTTTGTGTCTCCACTGGGACATGTCTCCATGCTTTAATGTTCAAAAAGCTCTTTATTTCTCTCATACTGCCTGTGCTGCAGCACCTCTCTTCACCCTCTGTCTGAAACCAGAGCCAAGTCTGCTCTGATTGGTTGGATGGACGCCTCTGTTGTGATTTGTCAAACGCTTAGAGTTGTGTCGGAAAAGTCCCGCCCCTTAGCCTATCATGTTCAATGTGTAGAAGCGCTGGCCAATAGAAGCTTGAGTGTTACATAGTGATGTCACTGTGTAAAATAAGTAAATGAAGTCCAATAGAAGCGATTCAGGTAGAGGGGGAGTGTGTGGGAGAGAAACTCCCTCTGGAGGGAATACAGGGATTTTAGCCTTTGTAGACCATTTACATGCACTACAACCTATATAATTCACTACAGTCCCCTAACTCCAGTTGGGACTGGTATTGTCATTTCATTGTTTAATAAAAGAAAGTTAATTTAAAAAGCGACAAACTCAAGGTATCTTGTACTCTCTTCTCCAGTTTATTCACTACTCTTCCCCATTTCCAAACGCCTGTTTCAGAGAATCAAAACATTTAACTCAAATCTACCCTTCGATGGAAATGAAATGAGGAAGGCTGTCTTAAGCTGTGCCTTAATGGAGACCACCTTCTCGATGTTTTCCTGTTGCCGTTGCTTCTGCTTTTCATATGTCCTCAGTGACACAGAGACAGGCAGCGTTTTAACGGTTTGGCGAATCACCCAGGCGTCGCTTGACACTAATGTTGAAAACATGCACTGTGTTGAAAAGCAGAAACCCTGACCTCCGGCTAAATGGCACATCGTGGTTCTTCTCCCTACAGAAGTGCTTGGTAAATAACACTCTGGTCGAAGACGAAAAGGAAAAAGGCTTCCGGGTGCGGCGCAGTACTTTCCATTGGGCCTGTTCATAAACTTCCTCACACAATTTTTAGCATATAATCATTTTCAAATAACAGCTTTTGTTAACCACTAAAAAGGATGCCGTCTTGACACTTAAATGAAAAACAGATTGAAGCCTTGGCCGCTATAGCCGTGATGGTTAAGAAGTTGGTTCAGTCAGCTCTAGGCTTAGATTACAAGATTTGCAAATTAAAGGAAAACCAGAAAAGGGAAAAAGCAATGGTTTGATGAAGCCCTGAACTTGTGGATTTCCAGCAAGGCACACTCAACATAATTTTATCAATGGAAAGGATTATGCGTTAGGTCCAAACAATGTATGGATCTAGTAATTTTCTTGACAGTAAAGCTACATATGCTTCCCTTTCAGTCCATGCAACAGTGCCAGTGGGCTTTAGGAATTAGTAAAGAATCCTGGTGCCATTGCAAACCTTGGTATGTCTGCTCACATGTCTGGAAAGGATTTGTGTTTCCTTTCCCTGTTTGATGCTGTTATTATTTGAGTTCTAAAATGAATAAATATCCACAGGTATAAAACTTCTTGGAGACCTATGGTTGCTCAATTAATATACAGGTTATGGGCAAGACAAAGGCTACTCGACTGATTGTGGGTGTTTGAGAGCACACACTTCTGGGGCAAAAGTTCAGGGATGAATAAGTATGCTTTGTTCCTACAGAGTTTGGGTACTGTCAGTGACATTTCCAACCTCCAGCTACTCCTTCACAACTTCTCCAGATGCTTAGAGGATGTGGTCCATTATTTTGACCAATATAGTCCTCTTTCGCTGCAGTAGTAGTGCTGTAAGCGCAATTTCTTTGGTGCTGGTTATACAGACGGATATTCTGAGCCGATCTCATGGTCACTGTTGATTTCGTAGATACTCTTTTAGTTTTTTCTTCGAAGATTTGGACATTCACTGTGATTGTATTTGTTCCATCACCACCGCCATCCCTGTCTCGTACTCTTTGGCAGGAGTCACGCACTCCACCACATGTAAGGGATCATTTGCAGTCATTATTGGAAAAAAAGAACACCAACAGGGTGTCTCTTGCGCTGTTCTTGTTCTTGTTTTCCTTTTCCTTTTTACTTGGATCAGTCTAGCCATGATGAATCCAATGTTTTGTGCTCTCAACCAATATACAAATACATATTCAAAAAGTATTCCATTGTGCTTTCTGATGGAGGTTTGTCAACAACTGAAGTTAAATTGACCAGACTTTCCTGTGGATTGCTATGACTGCACATAGTCCTTTTGATCTGAGCGTCCTTAGCAACGGTCTGCTATTCTTAGCAGCATTCTGCTAGCAAAAAATAGCAGACTGCTTGGTGTTCGAATTGACCAATGAGTATCCAGCATTTAGCTAAACCACATACTAATCTTTTTTTAAGGTGCAAGGCTTTAAATTAAGAATCCACCAATAGTATTCATATGGCCTGTATTGGATACGTATGCACTATAAATCAGTGGGTTACAACCTGCAACCAGGCCACCCAAAAAATCTTAAGGACAGACAGAGACACTTTTCCCAATAAATTGAAACTGAACATGTCAACACAATGCAATCAAAAAGGATGGCATTTTTCCTTTGGGGTAGGTCATCCTTTTTGACCCTCCAGACTAGCTTTGCCAAATAGCCTTTCTTCGGAAATTGGCAACTTTACTCCAAACAGTTACGGAAAAGCTCTGATCATCAGGTCATGTGTACCTTCATGATCCAGTACTCCAGGCAGATATATTTCTACATTATTTCCGTTCGCTATAATTGTTTTATAGTGTAAATGACATCTAAATCAAATATAAATGTGCGAAAAAATGTCACTTTATCTTTTGGAACAACTAAATTCCCGCTTAGTCCTGATATGAAATACACAGACTATTAATTACATGGTTGCAAGCAGAAAATGACACACACACACACACACACACACACACACACACACACACACACACACACTTTTGATGGCTAAAGCCCATTATGGCACTAAGCTCTTTTGTTTCAGTGCATTTTCATGACAGGTTTTGCTCCGTGGACAGGATGTGTCCGTCTTCTGTTTATTAAATGGAAATCATGAAGCCTTTGTAAAAAAACGAGCCACCAGATTAAGGGGATCTGGGGAAGTGATGCTTTTTATCCGCTTTATCCTTTTATCCACTATGATTTTATGATGTTCTTCGCTGTCACATTATGACCACACAATGCACGCAGACACACACACTCATACACACACAAACTCACACATTCATGTTATCCAAGCCAACTGTGTTTGTAGGGTAGATGCTACCATTTATTTATTGCACACCAACACTTTTTTTTAGACCTGCAAAATATTTTTTAGTGCACTATTTTGTATTAATTTCAAATAGAAAGTAATGTTCTTTGATTTTAGTGGGACAATTAATATATGCACATATGAATGAACAGACAGTTTTTAATGAAATTGTTCCTGGACTATTTAGTCATGCTCCTGCATGGAAGTGAGAGTGACTGTAATCTGGCCTTCCACTTCCCCCTTTTTTCATTGCCCCACACATGCACACGTGCATACACACTTGTTCAGGGCACAGGCAGAACTTAAAGGCTCAGGCTTCACTCCGGAGCGTTTATTTTCACTTCCATGTCTGTTTAATGTCTGTCGAAAATACGTTCCGCCCTGCCAGTTTTCCCTCTTCAAATCGGAAGTCAGATTAAAGTCCGTATTGCTGGAAGCAGTTTATGTAAACACACCTTTCAAGCTGAATGATTAGTAGCGACTTTTCAAACCTTTACCAAAACCCTGTTCCCTAAACTAGGCCTCTGCGGTCAAAGCAATTAATATGTAATTTTAGTTTAAACTTTCCCTTTAAATATATAGATAGGTAGTTTCTTTGAATGATGAAAGATGAAGGAGCATTGGCTTGGTGAAGAAACACTGGTGGTTATTTGAAAGGCTAATATTTATCTAGCGTCCAAGAGTAGAAATCCGTCCTAAAATGCCAAAGATCGTTTTAGGTCCTTCTTTTGGGTGCTGGGGTAAAGATTAGGAAATCACTTCGAGGAGAGTTCCAGAGTTGACCAAACAGTTTGGAGTTGCCACAAAATGATGTTCAGGCAGAGGTATTTTGGGAGGAGCAATACTTTGATGGCTATGAGCTTATAACTGGTTGCATTTCTTTGGCCCATTGACTGTGGAGAGACCGCACCCTTTTCTCTTCAGCCTCCAACAAACATTGTTGGTGTGCAATTAAATGTTTTAAGAACTATAGGATGGATTAGACATGTATTTGCAGATGTTAATGGGGCATAGACTTACTGACTTGGCCTCACACTGCGGCTGCACAATCTGTTTTTTACTAATAATTTTAGTATGCAAATGAAAACCATGCCTTCACTGCAAAAATCAAGCACCTTGCTGCCTAATACGTTCCAGGGAAGCGACCATTTTTTGGGTCAGTCAAAGATGCCAGAGAAAATGCTCATATTCATTCATTTCCCCAACACTCAATGTGAAATCATGGAAAACAACCTCCGTTAATGGGGAAATTAAAGCAATATGAATCAATCGTCCGCTGGTAGAAGTCAATTGAGGAAGTCTTCCTCTGAGGCACGAGGGTTTTCATTCCCCATGTTAAAGGGCCCATGTCATGCTTTTCTGGTTATTACCCGCCCCCTTGTGTGTTATAGCTTTTTCTGCATGTAAACGGTCTGCAGAGTCACAAACCCTCAAAGTACACCCTGTAGTGAGTACAACTCTAACACAGAAAATACCTGTCTATGCTGCCCCAGAACGCCTCGTTGGAGATTGCTCTTTTTCCATTTGTTTCTTCCGGGAACCAAAATGGACCAATCCGCGGAGCTCCTCACACACCAGGAGGAGTGGGGACCTTTGGCGTAAATGTTCAACTAACAGGGAGTCCCCTGGTTTTGTAATAGACGAGTTGGGTTCGCGGAGAAATGCTCTCCGCAGACCCATTCTCACAGCGTTTATAAACCTTTTTCTTACTCAATATCAAGCCACACTTACGGACGGTCCACACAGCGGCGTGCGCTGAGGCTGCAACGCTTCTGCCCATTCACTTTGAATGGGGTGACGTCACGCTTCGCCGAACTGCATTGTGGGAGCAAAGCGTAGCTCTTCTCGCGTTGCTCGCTGCAAAAGTTGAGCAATGTTCATGGGCCGGAGCTCCAACAAGCCGTTAAAGGCAGAGAGTGAAATTCAGTGAATACACGTATTTTACAGAGATGCTGTATGAGGAACCAATGTGAGTTTGGAAAATTGCACAATATAAATCTATTCTAGTAGATCTCAACAAAGGAATTATGATCAGTAGAAATGGCCATGACATGGGAGCTTTAAGTAAGATGATTAATTGAGGCTTTCCATAGATATGTTCCCTGATTTGGCTTAGTTTTTACCTTGCTCCCTGCCAATCATCTGAGCCAGTAAACTATTATTGTGTGTACATTTAAATGGTTTTATCAAAGCAAACAGCCTCCGCCTTAATAATGTAAAGGTAATTTGCATTGTTACACATACATATTGCATCGGGGCTTAAAGCTGTCATCAAGCCTGTATCCTCATGCACAAACTTTAACGGCAAAGTTAACGTGTCACTTTTATAGATACAGCTTAAAGATATCAAAGCAGAATAAATCAATCAATTTTGTTTCCACTTACTGTTATTTAAACAGCAATTGGCACACAAGGCAAAACTTGATAAAATTGGTTCGGATACAAGCTATGGTTTGGGTTATGAATATTAATATCCACTTCTCTGCTGACACAGAAAGAAGGAATACGATGGATTTAATGATTGAATATACATCCAATCCTAATGTTGAATTTGTTCTTTGGTTATACTATTTATTGTTGGGTAGTCACTAAAGTTGTACTTTTTTGTAATTCTTGTCTTTCTGATTTTTCAGCCTGTACAGTCAGATTTAATGTTTTTGTTTGCATTTTCTTTACTTTTATATAGAGTGTAATGCTTTTATTCATAAACACAAACATGCATTCAAACAAGCAAAATCACACATAAACACTCACAAATTCACACATGCAGGACGCCGTAGTGGCCATTAGACTGTGTGTTCAATAATAAACGGCAGGGAGATGTCTTTCTTCCAGCGCTGCAGACTTGGAGCCGTAGCTGAACTTTTTACCCCTAATTACTTTCGTATTAATGCCTGCAGCTTGCCAAAATTACTATGGCTTCCTCCAGGAACCTATCAGGCTCTGAAGTGGCCAGTGTTTGTTTTGTAATGGGGGGGCTGCGTTTGAAGTGAGAAGAAAACAAAATAAATACCAAGAAGATGAAGCAAATTAATATTACAATACCGTTTTTCTTTCCCAGTTGCCATGGAGTTATAGATACAGAAGTAGTAAATGGCAGGTCCTTAAAACGCAAAGGAAACATCCAAATGGGAAGATAATACATGATGCCATGACAACAGAGACAACTCCATGTTCTGATAAAGTTAATGGTATAAAATAGAACATTTCAAGAATTAAAAAACGGGTTCAGATTCTACAAAGTTTGATGGCACTGCAGGCTTCATTTGTTAACACAGTGTTTTTTATTTCTGCCATGAATGCGATTCTAGGGAGAACTGAGAAGAAGAACTGCAGGCCTATAAAATGTAAACTTGAGTAGTCTTAAATGTCTGGCTTCAGTATTTAAAAGCTCCCATCAGTTGAACCTAAGTTGAAACACCATTCCTCAGCAGTGTCCGGAGCTAGCGTATATCTTCCAAACCAACTTGTATTTGTTTAGCATTTTCACAGCGTGTAATCCTCATTCATATTAGGGAAGATTGTAAAACTTTGCAGTCGGAAATGTGATGACGTCCATAACTTGTAAATGAATTTATTTGCTTGCTTTTTATTTCCTCCTCAGGCTTCCATCGACCCTTTCCTCAGCCACATGAAATATTGTGGTTTTGATCCCTTGGTTAAGTTCACATTCATAAAATGATGTTTGCAGGTTCTCCAGAGGGAAAGTACTCTACGGAATAAGTACAGCATTGATGTGGAAATTAAAATAACAGATGTCAACATGTTGTATCTAGGAAGAAATACACAGACTAGATTCATTATAATGGCATAATAATAAGACATTTGCCCTCCATAATGGTCCTTAATGGACATTTTAAACAGCTGCATATCTAAAATTAAGACCTACACATGGTTGTAAAACTCACATTAAACTTTGTGTTGTTTGGAGTTTGTCCAAATCTGGTACAGGGCCGAAAGACCGAGTTTACTGTAAGGCCAATCCAAATGTAAATGGATTCAGCAGTTGTTCCTTCTGGTAGCTTTATACTGAGGAATTTAAAATGTGAACAATTCTAATTCGGAGCCCTTTTTGACGCCATACTACATACTATGGCATATCGGTGGTCAGTCCACCACGTTTGTTCATACTGAATATCTCAACAAACATTAGATTGCCGCATATTTTATGCACAAACATATCTAATCCATGTCTAATCAATATTTACATTTTTGGGACAAAATCACTTATCTGTTGGATGGATTGGCTTAAACTAAGTATTGATCTTCATGGTCTCCCGAAGATACATTTAAAAAAACTGTTTTACTTGCTCAGAAGAATGATGCTGAAAATGGTAATCATTGTTTGACAGAAAAGCAGATACAAAAGACATACCCAATACTAGAGTTGCAAATGATAAAATATAGGGATGGGCAGTATTGTGTATTTTTGTAGTAGCCAATATCGATATCGATATATTATATATTGTACTATACTAAATTGATATAGTTTGATGTTGTTTCTCATAACCAATTTCTGCTGTAAAGCAATGGCGGTTTCTGTATTGCCCACACTCACCATTGCATGCAGCCTTGGCCCTACTCGCTCATTTTCCCTGGAGGGCAGAAGAGTGGGGGCCAGCCCTATAAATGTAAAAGTCTGTCACTGAGTGATGAAGTTATGTTAAATCATCGGCTGTTGCTCTTTAAAAAAAGAATAGGCACAACTGTGTTTTTGCTGTGAACATCGCCTCCGCAATCTATCAGCTGATCCTGTTCCTCAAAACATACCCAGTTTTTGTTTTCTGTTTCTAGGCATACAACATGTTAATTTTCTTGTTTAGGTGGTTTGAATTAAAAGAAGGAGCTCAGTCTGTGGGGACTCAACTTGGGAATTGAAGGGTTGCCGGTTCAAGTACCAATCGAACAGAACGTACGGTGTGGACTTGTTCCCTAGTGAAGTGCCAGTTCAAATAGTGGGCCCTGCTGAAGTGTCTTAAAACCTCTTCTGACTCCATGTGTTTGTGCATTTGTGTATTCAGACGTAATGTGTATAGGTCCTAATCATGGACAGATGGAGCAATCTATAGACTCTACCTCCCTTGGTGGGTCCTCAGCAGGTCCTTAAGGGATCCCTTCTAGGTTTAGGTACCACTGATAATTGCTAATGAGTCAAAGCCAAAGTGTTAACTCAGTTCTGACCCAGAGTTCTACCATCAGCCTAAATCCCATCTGTGTTTAACAGCCGTTTATATTTCAAAAATACATATCACAACAAAGGGCCAGGTGTTCAAATTGTTACACAGTATTTAAAACATTCTAATAGGAGTATTAAACACTATCATTATGAGGACATTGCTATGTCTTCTGTCCATTTAACAAAAGAACAGCTGAACCTAATAGAATAATCTTTTTTTTTCTCTGGGACAATGTTCTTCTATCATTTTAGCTTTTTGTGTATCTGGCGGGGACAATCCATTACTTCCTTAATTTCTAGAGTAGCTGCTTGTCCTATCAGGAAGTAAATGAGCCAAGCCTCCTTTCCACCAACTCCCTAATTTTGTATCCTTTCAGATCCAAGGGCCAATTTGAACAATAGTAATTGACACATTGATCTAATAGGGCCATCATAATAGGGCTGTTACTGAGCTGGGAAATGGTGCTCGGCGTCACCTTAACATGTGCAAGGACTGACATCCCTCCATGATCCATAATGATAATTGTGATTTAGCCTTGCTTTCAACCTACGCCCCAACGTCTCCGGCATCAGGAAATCTTATTACATCTGACCTTGTATTGCCTCCATTAGAACTGAGTCATTTTTTAAAATACTGCAAAAGCAAAACAATTGAACCCTGTGCCATTTTGATTCTATAATAGTGCGTTATCATGGTCGCTTTGAATCAATTCCGGAGGCCCATTTTTCGGGATAGAGCTTAGAATTAGATTGATCGGACACTGATAATGCGTAAATCGATGATACAGCCTCCTGAAAGTAAATTATCGTCGGCTGAAATGTTTGCATTAATCTTAATGTCTGTACTGCTGATTGATAATGGTAGCTGTGCTTGCAGCTCGGGGACCTTTGCAATGTTGACAGAGACGTTAAGCATGAGGACGAAAAATTAATCAGAACCTTTTTCTGTGGAACCTATTTTATATCATCCAGTTAACTTTCGAATAAATAAAGACACACACACACACACACACACACACACACACACACACACACACACACACACACACACACACACACACACACATATACATTCACATTCCTAGCGTTTTGAGGGCTCACTCAGTTATGCTGCTGTCCAATATGACTTTTGTTGGTAAAGTCGATGCCAGCAACAGAACAAGAGGCGTACTTTGCTTGAGATGTGTTACGATGGTGAGGAACAACATGGTGGACAGGAGTGATCCAGCAGCTTCTCTCAGGGGCATCATCTAGCTGGAGGTGTTTCTACTGATATCTGGAACCTGAATATGACATACAAATAATTTGTTCAGGTCAGAAGGGGAGACAAATCTAGTTCCCTCTTTTCTGATACTCCGGGGACTCATATTGATTTTTAAAAGCCATGAAAAAGAGCATTTTGATAATATGGGGATTTAGTAAATTACTAAACTCTAATTAAAAAAAGACTGGAAGACATTAGATGATAAATTACAGACCACGTAGAAACATCATGGAAACGTTTGGAAGAATTTAGGGGTGGAAGGAAGAGGAAACAAACTTTGGAAAGGCTGTTTAATCTATCACATGGGTCCTCAACAGGGGTCCCGTGGCCCCTAGGGGGTCTTCAGATACTGTTTGTGAATGTTAGGAAAATGTTAGCTTTTTGCAAGACACGTTTATGATGGAGCTATTCTTAAAACATTTCTATTTTAGCTAAAGGTTCATTATTCAGAGCTTTTCCCATTGGAACACTTCTGTCTGACAAAGGCATTATGTCAAACAAAAATGCAACCTCCCTGTTCTATTCAATACGATTATTGCATTGGTGCTGTGGGTTGGGGGTGTTGCACTTTAGGCATCTGGTGAAAAAATGAAGAAGCTGCTGTCATAATGAGTTGTAAGGCATGAGAAATGTGAAATGAGAAAAAGTGTTTTATTGGTCCGTATAGATCTACTTTGGAGGCTTTCATTGTCTTGAACTTGGTTTTACACAAAAAGCGACACAATTGGTTGTGTACAAAATGATTAAAGTGAGCTTAAGAGCACCGTTTTAATATAATTTACTTTCACACTTCTTCCACCTGGCCAATCCTATTGCAAACATTTTTGTTAATATAACACTTTCTCATGACTTAAAGGTCACCTATTGTGCAAAATCCACTTTTTCATGTCTTTTATACATAAACATGTCCCCCCCCTGTGTAAAGAGATTCTGGAAGTTTCAGGAAAAAATATAAGCTCACTTTTTGTCCTGATCCATTTATATAAAAACCTGTCTGAAAATGAGCTGATCAGATTTTGGCCACTTTATGAATTCATAACGATGTTTTGGCTTGTGTAGCCATTAGCCAATCAGCAACCAAGGTAACCCCCCCCCACCTTATCACTTGAGTCTCCTCCTAGAGCACCATTGTGTTCTTTTTAACCAAATATCTCTCAGAGGGGCGTGGGGAGGGGCTCCTTATTTTCATCTAAAGTAACAGACAGAGAATCAGCACTTTGGAAACAGGGCTGAAACAGAGGGGATTATGAGATGCTCCAATGCATGATCTGTTGGGTATTTCGAGCCAAACACTTCAGAGACGTGTTTTGTATATATCTGAGACCTATAATATGTTGATGAAAAACAGTATAATAGGGGACCTTTAAATTAAAATGCAAAAGCAGCTCTGTTATACTCTGATATTTATTCTCAAACTGCCCTTTCGCGCCACTTTTTTGATTTGATTGTTTTTTCATTTCATTTGTAGATCAACATTCTCTTATTTACACAATACAATTATTGTTGTCCCAGAGATTACACAGTATTGCCTTTGTATCTAACAATATTGTAGTATTCTATGCAAACAACAATTCAAATTTCAATTTCCAGATAATTGAAAATAGGTGATTTTTTTTCCCTTCAACTACAAGGCTCTGATCTGAGCATATACGACCCTATATAAAAACAGAC
>NW_011361895.1:50875-54383 GCF_000735185.1 Notothenia coriiceps
GAAAAATCTCGGTTTATACCGTTGACGCACACAATTATTAACGTGCAAAAGTGACGAATATATATACGCCCAAGCCAGCCCAACGCTCTAGACACACGGCCGCCCAGCCCAGCCCAACGCCTTGATTAACCGTTATACACGCCCATCGCCCCGCCCAAGCCATACGTGCAGCGCCCACGCCCCGCCCTCGCCCAGAACTTTAGTCTGGCACGTCCTGATGAGACACTAAACCGCTGTGTAGTCTAATTTTATCTTGAGGGTAGTGACGTTCGAACTGAACAATAAAATATATATATTTACAGACAGACAAGAAAATATATCCCAGCAATATACGAGTCTTAGTCTCGGAACATCAACTTCCTGTTTTTTTTTAGTGGTAAAAGTTAATAGACCTTAACTTAAACTTATGTAAACCAACATTGAAGACGGATCGGATCTTTATTATGTGTGTATACATACAATTGTTTTTTCTCGTTTTAGACTTACATTAGAGACCGTGTTGTTAATTAACATAACATTTTTATCTTCTTACTAAATAGATTCTGTTCCTCTTTTTTTGGTTATTTTCTGCATCTAGGATGACACCAAAAGCCTCCCAGACGTTGGATTTCGCTCTTGAGGAAGAGTTATTGAAAATGCTGTATTCTCCGCTAGAGAGCTTCACCTCAGCCATTCAGAATGTGGCGCGCTCAGCAGCAGATTGATGCGCTGCAGAGGTTATGATTATGCTCGGTCCCGCGGGGGAGAGGTCTGAGGATTTAAACATTAAACTAAATTATTATTATTTAAATATATTTAGTATGCAACACCCGCAACCCGACCCGCATCATCTTTGTTTTACCCAGAACCGAACCCGGAAAAAAGCGTTTGAAAAAATACCACCCGCAAATCACCTTTTTTGCGGGTCACCCGTCGGGTACCCGCGGATACCCGACCCGATGCAGGACTCTGCGCCAGATATGGTAGAAATGTATTATTAATAGAAAGATAGTCACATATGTAATTTTTGTTTGGAAGTGTATGGTATGATGAAAAGAAAATTAGGGTCATTGTGTGCTGGTTATCTTTCAACACTAGTGTATTTATCCTCCCTTGTAACCGTTTATTAAAGGGACAAGTCAATTATTCGGAGACCGACTTAAGCATTTTCTTTTTTTTTTCAGGACAAGCCCTCCCTACTGTTGCGTTGACCTGTATTCTCTACGGACGGGGGAAATGGTCAAATCAATTCAGTTCAAGACGCCCATCTATAATCTCAACTGCAACAAACAGTACGTCTGATTGTTAAATCAATACCCTGACATTTAAAATCAGCTTGTTTTTTTCTTTGTACGAATTGAATATTTTCTTCTATTTTAAGTATTCTTGTTGTGAGCCTTCAAGAGAAGATTGCTGCCTTTGACAGCTGCACCTTCACAAAGAAGTTCTTTGTAACAAGTAAGACATTCTTTTTAACTTCAAGTGTTTTTATATCCAACTATATAGAAGTGTTCTATGCTAACCAAAGTTTAGAAGCATAATTTAAAAAAGTAATTTCGTTTTTGAGGAGCGTTTTTGTGTCTGCGGATGTTCAACCACACCCCAATGGTGAATTATATACCGAGGAACCATCACAATGTCATCACATGTCAAATATTATTGTAGTGCCAATAGAAATGTATGTTTGTCGAATGTTGGTCCACATTGAACCCCATTTTCCTGTACTGTATAAAGTAGCGAAAAGCAAACAACGCCAATCAATACCAGCATTACTCAACATGATCTGTGATTTGGCTTGAACTTGCTTATAATGTAACCAGCCCACTGCAGTGTGGTTCTTTTAAGCTTTGCTTGGTGACTCAACTGCTTTTATCAAAACAAGATGTGAGGTCCTCCATTGAAACTCGAAACAGCTTACAACACAGCTCTTGCATCTTCCTGGCTGTTCCTGCCATGTCCGCTCGAGGAGGCTGCGAAGGAAAGGCCAGACTGTATTACAAGGCCATTGCCGTCCACTTAAGTCATTGACTGTAGTAAACTGACCTTACTGGCTGCCTTTAATGTGTCTCCTCTTTGTCTGCCTGCCTTCCTTATCAGTGTCTGAGCCACAGGAAACCAAACATGCTCAATAGTTATTAATCGCTTCTGAATGCAGGGGCCTCCTCTCCATAACGTTGTTTGGTCTGTTTGACCCGTAAAAACAGTACACAAATGGTACTTAGATCAGCCATTCCTGTCTGTTTTTTCTCCAGGGATTTGGTGGTGGACAAGTCCTGTTGTTCCGAGCACACAAGGCTTATCCTGTGGTGTGTGTGAGCTGTCCCTTTCTTTTTCTTTTGAGTCCACCCATCATGTCTGTTTCTTCTTCCCGATTACCCCCCTGCTCTCCTTCCAGGATGTGAAACACGTTATCTCACCGCCTGTGCTCCCCTCTGCCTTGGAGAGGCACAAAATGCTTCTTTGGCGTTAGCAGCAGTCCTTGTGGCTAACCTCAACACACTTTTCCCCAACCGAACCATTTCCCAACACAGCGCGCTAAATTGCTGACTCTACCTCATCTGCTCCCAGAGCACAGTAATTACCAGCAAACCATTTTCCCCACACCTCCACGCACTTACATTAGATATTCATGTCTGTGTGTTTTCGTCACAGTGGGAGCAATCAAAAATGTTTGGCCCTGTCTGTATCTGCTTGCATTGAAATAAGATATATTATTTTAAACAATAATGTTTTCAGTTGTTAAGAAGCAGATGTTTGCCTTCTTTTGGTTGATTCTATAATGCAGCAGAAGTGATAGATATCTTGATAGTTTGAGCTCAGCAATCCACACTGCGTTTTTTCAAAATGTATTGAGTGGTAAAAAAACCAAGAAAGAAATATAAAGTTGTTATAACGTCCAATACATTTAAATGTTAGGATTATTTGTTGCTATTTATATTTATGTTGACACACACACGCACGCACGCATCCTAACATTTAAATGTATTGGACTTTATAACAACTTTATATTTCTTTCTTGTTGTATCCACAGGGGTTTATTGTTAGTCTTTTAGCAGAGGAGCCATCCTCAATTTATTGGGTACCACACAACAGTCTCCATTAGGTCATGCTGTTCAAACACACACGACCACTGACACGTCATCCCTCCACTTTCATGCACAAAAACACACACACCCACACACACACACACACACACACACACACACACACACACTCACACAAAACATTAATGTGTTCTTCCAAACGTCATGCGTTTATTTACTAAAATGTAATTTTGTATGATGTATTAAGCATTGGTTCCCCTTGTAGTACGGCAATGTCAATCTTTCTGTCTTTTCAGGCTGCTACCCCTGTCCAGGCCCCAGCATAAATCCAATAGCTTTGGGAAGCCGCTGGCTAGCCTACGCTGAGAATAAGGTAATCTAAACACACACACACACACACACACACACACACACACACACACACACACACACACACACTCACACAAAACATTAATGTGTTCTTCCAAACGTCATGCGTTTATTTA
>NW_011361895.1:54613-70977 GCF_000735185.1 Notothenia coriiceps
TGTGTGCCTTGGTAATTGACAGCAGGGGCCACCGTTTGTGTGACTGCCTAAGGATTTCCAGAAATGACAAATCTTTTGGAGCAGTCAAAGTAATACTGGTATGGAGCCACTTCAGTGATATTAAATTAAATCAGTTCAGATTGGGTTTTTTGGTTGGGTAATGTTTCTTTTAAAGCAAACCCAATTTCCTGAGTTAATTTCCCCACATTTTTTATTTTCTTACATTTTTGGTAGACTTATTCTATTTATCTGTAAATTTTTCGATTCTTTTGCAGTTGATCCGGTGTCACCAGTCCCGTGGAGGAGCGTGCGGTGACAATGCACAGTCCTATACAGCTACAGTTATCAATGCAGCTAAAGTGAGTAACATTACCTACAGAGTTTCATTTCAGCACACAGGTACACAAGTCTTATACAATAAATAAAATATTTTTTATTATTTTGTAATGGATTCTTATTAAATTAATGTATTCTAATTAAATTACATATATTAAAATGTATTCTTATATTTTAACTTCGGGGCAGTTTCATGTTTATGTCTTGGATTTTCTTTTCTTTTTTATTAGCATTTTAGTATTTGTAACACAATGAGATACAGTAAAAACTAAAATACGTGAAACAACTAATTAACAATCCATGAATCAGAAAAAGAGAATAAAAGACAGAAACAGAAAAAAAAGAAAACTGATAAAAAATACATTTTAATGTTAAACCTTACAAATAACGGATTTAATTAACGGTCATTAATAACGTTTTGTCTTTTATATATCACTAATTGTTCCTATCTTTCTTAACAGATATGAACTTGATTTATTTTTCTCTCTCTCATTTTTGCCATTCCCTACATTTGATCTACTAGATTCTCATTTTACTACGTTTTTTGGTCATTTTTGAAAGAGCATTATTTTTGAAAATCTGAGAACAAGGATTTCACTGCCAACGCATGCTTCAATATAATTGTTCTGCATATGGAAATGAAAAAAACTGAAGCAACCGCAACATGTTCCTAACCCTTGTCATCGCCATTTACATTCAAAATGTTGGCATTTTCCCTGGATATCGTATACAATTTCAGGGCAAACATGGAGTTGGAAGCAAAACAGTCTGACACACACTTGTTATACTAAAATTCGACACTAAAAGAAACCTACAATGTTTTTTTTTACTACTAATCCATCTTCATTGAAATGTATCCTTAAGAAAATCAGAACAACTGTCTTCTAACTGGTTTGCTTTAATCTTAAAAGTTTGAAAATAAGTGTATATGTTCAGACTTTGGCTATAATCTGTCTACAGGTCCTTTGGTCCGTCTTAAAAGCTTTAGCGCAGATACAACAGCACATAATACAGTATTTCTAGCTCCGCCTACGCCATCTGTAAATGTACTGAGATTGGATCCACCTGGCCCGCCTGGCTGACTAGTGCCGAGCTTATGAGACACTTCATCAACCTGCCTATCTGTGTTTCCCAGTGGAATCTGTTTCCCTCCAATGGTCTTGTTTCACTCATCTCAACACGGCAGTGACTCTTATGCTGCATTCCCATTGCATGGTTTCGGCTCGAATCAACTCACTTTTAGTACCGGGCCCTGTTCTCAGTTTCATTTTCCACAATGGATATAGGCGTGATTCTCAGATAATGGCCCTAGTGACGCCTGGGTATAACTTTGGTTGTAGCATTTTCAACGCTACATTGGCTGAATATTGGCAACCAATCTGGGAACAGTCTGGACTTTGTTAATTGTATGGCTAAGCGTACGACTTAGGCGCCGGCCCCACGAGGACGCATACGGTAGTTTCCGTTACAGTTTAGTGTCATATAGACCGTTCGGCCACACTAGGACGACAGAATATGGCAGTAAACAACTACGGTAACGATAACGGGTCCCGAGGTGGATAGAACGGCATACGCAACGCTCTGGAGGGTCCAACGGCTCTGTTATTACGCCCTATACGATCATTTTCTGATAATGATGACGCAATAGCCCCACCTCTGCTGCTCACCCCCGCGTCAAAGTAAACTGCACACTGAATCCAGATTATTTATCTTTCTCTCGATATGGACATAAACGCGAGTGAAGTCTAATCTGACAGGACGGAGACACGCAGCTCTGCTCACCTGCATCTCCTCCCGCTGTGATGCAGATGTGAACGGAGCAAAACACACACTTCAAGTCAGATCATCTCCCTTAGCTATTTTAATTACCTCTCAAACTACCTAAACTAGTTATAAATTTGTTTATTTTTACTGTCGGGTCACTCATTACTGGATCAGCTGCTGCATGAGACTGACACTGACGCTGTCAGAAGAGAGGGAGGAGGCTTTTTTGTTTTAAAGCTCAATAAATAACAAAGAAGACCTTTGACCGGCACTTTTATAATTTTGTCTGGAAGATTTAAACTTTAATACACGTTGACCGGCGAAAAACTCTGGCCGGTTCCCTCGGCCCCCACTGCGGAGAATAAACAGAAGGGCAACCATGACAACCATGCTTCATCGCTGCTTTTGTGGAGGAAGTTACAGCTTTTCCAGCGGTTGGAGCTAAATGGAGCTGTCTCGTGTGAACAGATTGCGTGTGGACAGTCTATGGTGTGGACGGAAGCCTTTTTTGCGTTTGCGTTTTACCGTATACGTCCCCGTGGGGCCGGGGCCTTAGTTTTACAGATTGACATTTTCAAAAGTGTGTGGTTAGTGAATAGTCGGCTATGGCTATTAACAGTAGCCTGGTGGGTTTGAGCAAGATATGTTACGCTGATGTTGATTCTCTCTAGCCAATCAGCGGTCTACAGTTAGTGAACTTCACCTTCTAATATCAGCTTGGAACTGCTACCAAAAGAGCAAGTCATGCAGTGAAAATGTGGCGCAATGTATTAAAGTGTATGTAAGTTGCTTGGACGTCAGCTTAATACCGTGATATAATAATGTAATAAAGAAGACCACTGTGTTGCTAACAGGTTAGTCTAATTGTTAGCGGTAGACAATGGTTGGGGGGTATTTATATTCAGACAGTAAGTCTGCTTGCCCACCCTCTCCTCATTTAGGACCATATATCTCAATAAGGATGACAAGGTATCTCCTGCTGGCTTCTGGCGCGACACGCTGGCTCTTAGTGCTGACGTCCAGAGACAGGAAAACACGGGGGGTGGGTAGCATTAAAGAGTAATGGCTTTTGTTTATAAGAAAGATACAATTGAGAGTGCGGCCAGTTGGACTGCTTGTTCTAAATTTGCTCTCTTTAATTTGTGTATCACATCAATGCTGTTGCCTGGCTCTCCTGGGTGTATGAGAGAGAAAGACCTTTCACATAAATTGGATTGTAATTTGTTTAGATGGCGACTTCAGGCCGTAGCTGTGTGTTTGTGTGTGTGTGATTGTTCATGTGTTTTTGTCAGCCATCAAATAAGAAATGCCCCCAGACCCTTCCCCCCCTCCACTGGAAGATCAATAGCCCCTGTTTGGACTACCACTAAGAACTCCTCAACTGCAGTGATTAGAAAACACATTAGTGTTGATCAATTAGGAGCCAAACGTCCCACTTAATAATTAATGGCTCCTCTTGCATTTTACACACACACACACACACACACACACACACACACACACACACACACACACACACACACACACACACACACACACACACACACACACACACACACACACACAAAAGGCCAGGCCAAGTGGCAAAGACAGACAGTGGGTGATCCTCAGACCCAACAAAAGCAAGGCGCCATGCTGTATTGACAGGGCCGCCTGGTCTGAATGCCTGATTAGGCTCTCCGGGGCCCCTTTGGCGCTTACACACACACATACACACGGTCACACACATTGGACTCCATTAGACAAGACAGTGTAGTAGGTGAGATAGACTCCACTTAAGCAGCACTATCCATTTCCCTCAATCGAGCCACAGAGGTGTGTTTGAGCCAGACACCCTGGCTGGGCCTTAAGCGGACACAGAGGAGCCTTACTAACACACACACACACACACACACACACACACACACACACACACACACACACACACACACACACACACACACAGACAGGATTGCACATTCACTTGGCAGCTCATTTTTTATTGCACCCAAAGCTTTCAAACTAAGTGACCTCCAAAATACAATTTATAACATGTGTTCCGAATATTTAATATGTGACATTAGGTTTTAGATTTAGATTTGTAAGCCTCTATACTTTCTTTTTTTTCTTTCAGACTTTAAAGACAGGCCTGACAATGGTGGGTAAAGTTGTCACGCAGTTGGCAGGCACCATTCCAGCAGGTACTCCGGATGAGGAGGGCACACCTCACAGTGTGATCCGCCGCAGCCCCCACAACCCAGGGGTGGTCACCATCGTTGACACACATAGTGTTGGCGAAGGACAGGTCAGTCAAGTGTTTCGGCTTTCCTTTGGTATTGTATAATTTAATAATACTGGTACTTTTCACCGTGATTTTGCTGGTTGAATTGTCATTGACACTTTATAATTTCGTACTGTCAAAAATACAACATTTTTATCACAATATTGACACGGCCAATGCACTATATCAAAAGTCTCTTTCACATCAGGTAAAACTGCCAGATTTGGTATTTCATTTTGTCTCTGTGATGTCAACAGTGATGTCCAGAGGCCTAATGTAATCAGGTTTTCCGTCAGTCTGTCCCATTCTCTTGAATACGATATTTCAGGAACGCCTTCAGGGAATTTGTCAATATTCCGCACAGACGTCAACTTAGAATCATGGACCATGTGTTTAGATTTTGGTGTTCAAAGGTCCAGGAATGTGACCTGACATCTGTCCCAGTCTTATGAACCATATTTTAGAAACACCCTAAGGGAACATAATCAAATAAAATCTGTGTTAAGAAGACAAATTAGCCAGTATTGATGATTCATATACATATAGATCAAGATACACCAAAACACGCATAACATAAACAAAAGCTATGATTGAAATATATTGATTTCTAAACCAATCCTGAGTAATAATTATTGTTGTTTAAAAAATTAAAATTATCTTGGGTTCTGTGCATTATTCAATGTTATTTTGACCTCCATAAAAATTTTTTTTAATTGTAACAGAGGTTTAGAGTATAAAACACAAATGTTTATATTATATTAAACTGATTTTTTTTTGTTTGTTTCCGTTTTTTTCCGGAACTAACACACACATAACCAAAACTAAATTGGCACCAATTTTGTATTGGCTATTTGCCTCTTGGATGTTGTAATGTGTGACCTGGTAAACATGACTTTGGCCGCTGCGGGTTTATTTGAAACAGGGAATCCAAGGTTTGGCTTTTTTTTTTGGCTTGGACCCTTAGGTTTAGGTGAATGGGTCCATTCACCTAAACCCGCACAACTTGATGAAAGGCCTCACATATATTTGCTGCATGTAAAGACTCTGTTGGTCTGTATATATAATTTTCACCTCAAAATTGCAAGTAGTGAATAGAGGAGAGTTAAATTACCTAAAACAATGTTATATACAGGGTCCAGTCTTTGTTCTTTGAAATCAAAATGTTTAACTCTTTGGATTAACATTATATATTAATGCCATTGACATTTGACCAATATGGCAAAAAGCTACCAACATTTTAAGAACATAATAGTTATAATGTAAACGTAATATTGTAATTATTTTATTAAAAAGTATTTTCTCTCAGCATAATGTTTGATAAAAGTATCAAATATCTAATCACATTTTTCTCAGATTGGTTGATGCTGGTTATTTCTCAATTTTTTTTGCAAAGTGGTAAACTGTAATCTACAAAAAAGGCAGGTTATCTCCATTTGGATGTATGGCCCTTAAACATCCTTCTGCACAGACCCAACGAGGTACATATACCAGGATACAGAGAGTGTACACACTAAAATTTAGATCCAACCCATGTTATGGTTAGAACCAGTCCAGTTACCTTTAACAGGATCTCGTTTTAACATCTAAAGACATGCTAAAAGCTTGTATCCACTTTACCGTGATTAATCACACTGCAGTAGCTGTCATGTTTTAATGAGGTGTGTAAGCACACACAGTACAGTTTGTCAGTGATGTGGTCACCAAACACACATTTACTGCTTATTCCTTCTCTCTTACACATCGACTGTGGCCCCGCTGTAGTCATGGAGTGTGTTGTCTTATAAGCTGAACCTAAGCCTTCAGAAGCAGGCCTGCACTTTGTCAGCAGCCGACACACCGTAACCGTACACTGGCCATAAACACTGACTGGGCCTGGCTAGCACGGAGGGAAAAGCTTCAAGCGGAAGAGAAATGTACAGTAGAGGGAGAGGAATCAGAGAGTGGGCTGGCAATGGAGAGTGAATGAAGATTGGGGTTGGGGTGTGATAGTTGGAGAAATGGTAAAAGGCAGGAATATAATAGAGATTGGTTGCTGTCAGTGTGGCAGTCCAGGCTATTCTCATGTCTTTCAGGCTTTAAAATGCCACTTTTGTAATAGCAGAATCATAAACCGTTTTCAATTAAGGTGGTTCCAGGGCCTGTTCCTGGCCGATTCTGATTGTCTTTCGTGCTACCACTTGAGTATCCCTGGTTATCAGCTCCACAAATTAGGTCAACTCCGGCCTAAACTATCTTCTTAGCCAACACCAAGAACCAAGAGCAGCGTATGTCGGAAGCTCACGTCCAAGACTTGGGCAAGGTTAGCCTAACAGATCAAATGTCATGGCGAGTACTGCAAAGAGTAGAAAGTTGTTACAGGAGCCAATTGCGAACAATTTTTTTGCGTTTCCACTTGAGTAGCCCTGGTTCACCGTCCCCTGAAATTGGTTCAACTCGGGGCCCCAACTATCTTTTCTGCCAACACCAACCAAGAACCAAGAGTATGTTGGAGGCTCACGTACGAGGCTAGGGCAAGATTAGACTGAAAAATAATAGTCCATGGAGAGTACCTCAAAGAGTTAGAAAGTGTTACAGTAGCAGTAGCACAGAGAACGCAAACAGGTCAAAACGCATCCACACACACACACATATATAAACATCATGAGACATTAACCAGGCATATGTACGACATAATCATTACTTTTCACCATTCTTTTAATCACCACCTGTTTTCTGTCATTGGCCTTTTTGAACTGCAACATACCACCCTGCTTATATATATATACATATATATAAGCCATTTTTCAGTTTTTTTTAATATACCAGCTGTCGGCTGTAATCAATTCATACACAGGTTGTTTTGTTGGTTTGCAGTTGGTTCAACCAAATTAGCACCAGCACAGGACAAGAACAAAACTCAGTTCAGTGAGAAATTGCTGAAACAGGCACAAACACTCTCCGATTCGTCATGTTTCTCTGGTGGACCCTCTATTGTATTGGTATTGTCTACCTGAATTGTTATAAAAGTGTCCTGTTCTTTCTTCCTTTCTTTCTTCCTTCCGTTTTAATCTTGCTTGCTTGTCTGAGACCAAGCCCTAAAGAGACTCATTCTTGTTTGGTCCAGTTTCCTATTTAAAATGCTCAGCCGTCCTCCATAACATCGTTTATGCAACACTGGGTCCAGGTTTAACCTTGTGTATATGCTTTCTCTGAAACAGGCACAAAATAATACACAAATGAGAAAATCGAATTTGTCCAAACTCTTGTCTCTGTTTTACCCGGTTCACACTGGTTTTAGTACAGCCTCTTAATGAAGCATTAATAATCAAAAAATAGCTCAGCTTTTGATGATTCCGAATTCCTTTCATGCAGCACAAAGAAACATATTTGAAAAAAGTGCGTATTTGTCTTGCCTTTGTTTCTTACAAAGGTAATATGCTAATGATTTTCTATCCACAAGAGGGCAATGACTCATTCAGAAAGGAGTTTAACTTTCAGCTATTTCACCAAAGGGTGATGTCAAAGAACACTGCTGAGTGTGGTGGTGATATCAGAATAAACTCAAATGTGAAGATAAATCCTTGGGTAGGGGAAAGTCCCATTTTGGGTTGAATGTTCTTATTGTTTGAAAAAGAGTTTCAGTGTGTTTTTCTGTATTTACTTCAGGTCTTGGTGAGTGAGGAGTCGGACGGAGAGGGAGTGGTGGCTCACTTCCCAGCTCATGACAAACCCATATCCTGCATGCAATTCAACCCCAGTGGTAAGACACACTCACACACACGCACACTTTTATTTCTGAGGAAGGACTCTTTACAAGTTCAGAGAAGGCAGGAGAGGAATTACACTTCCATTTAAGTGTAAAATGATGTTTGTTTGATTCACATGAGTCTTTATCTAGTCTCCTAAGTGGTCCTGAACTAGCCAACTCACACACATGTATTCATCTGGGTGTAGTCATACTCTATTATTCACAATGAACATGCATTTAGCCTGAGTTCCCCCAACTTATCCCTTTGCACAAACCTTAAAGGGGCCATTTGATCATTTTCAGGTTCCTATTTGTACTTAGTGCATCTACTGTGACATGTTTACATGTTTTACAGTGCTTAATTTGTGTTCACCCTCCGTCTGAAACCAGAGCCCAGTCTGCTCTGATTGGTTAGCTGGCCGGCTCTGTTGTGATTGGTCAACCGCTTAGAGATGTCCGCTCTCTTAGCATATCACATACAATGTGTTAGAGCGCTAGCCAATAGAAGTGGCACTTTTACATAGTTACTGTATGTCACAATGTTACGGAAGTAAACAAAGGAGTCTAATGGAGGCGTTTCAGGAACGGGGGGGGCCCGGGGAGGGTGTGGAAGAGGAACCTTTAGATTTGTTGCCTTTTTAAACCATTTACATGCACACACAAACATATATAACACACCACAGGAAAGGGTAAACCCCCAAAAGCCTAATAGGGACTCTTTAAGGTTAGGTTTCTTAATTCAGCACAAAGCAAAAGTAAGATGACTTTTCTTTTTTTACTTTATGCCGTTGGAATCTACAAGTTCATGAATCAGTGTCTGAAGGCAGCTTTAATGTTTACATTTTAGACTCACCTCTCATCATAGTATTTTACTCTAACATTTGCCTTAATAAAAGCTATCTTGTAAAACTATGTGAATGTTCCTGTTACTCCTTTGGTGTGTATGCGTGTATGCTTGTGTGCGTGTGTGTTTGTGTGTTCATGTATTTTATGCTCTGTGCTGTGTGTGTATGTGCTGTTAATAATGGAGCTGACGAGAGATGGCTCTCACTCCTTGACCTCCAAGCCCCAAAAATCCTTCGAGGATTATTGCTAAACTCTGCAGCTCTTTATGAAAAGGAACAGGATGATATTGCAGACAAATTAAGACAGGACATGGTAGTCCTTTCAGCAGGAAGTAAACATGATATCTACAAAAAAGCCAAACATTGCTTAATAAAAAAGAAAAAACCTAGTGCTAAACATTTAAAAAACTGATTGTGATATGAACAGCTGTGGAATGTGCCACTCAACCTTTATGCTTTATACCTCCCCCTTTCATAGCTGTCACTAAAATAAAGGCACTTAAAAAAAAAAAAAGAAACGTACAAAAAAAATTAAAGCCAAAAAGTCGTAGGAAACATTTAAAAAGAAAACAGTGAAAGTAGAAACCATCAAAACAGCATACAATGATTAAACATTTTAAGTTAGAGTAAATCATTCTTGATTCCAATCATTTATCAGTGAGTTAGTGTATTTACATATGTTCTCTATATAGTATTACAAGCTCTACTGAACATGACTCTGTCTTTTCTGGTTGCAAGGCCAGCATCAATAGCAACTGTAATTGTGTCCACAATATGAATATATAACCACAAAACTAGGGTTAGGTTTAGTCCATTTAAAAAGTGCTGTTTAGTTGTCGGTGAAAGTATTTAGGGAGTGTGCCGTCGAAGATGATGTCATGGCTGTTTCATGCAGCATCGTTACATTGATCAGCTGAGAATCCGGCAAAAAAAGCACCTATTACCAAGAGTGTTGAGTTAAGCAGAGGCGTAACATGCATTAGTAACTTGCTTAATGTGTGTGTTTGGAATCAGTAATATTTGAATCTGTAGGTCCTTGCCCTTTCTTGCCAGTGGGGTCTAGTGTGTCCCCTTTTAGCTTCTAACTTTTGCTGTAGTTGAGGTTTTTAATGAGAGATATGAGCTTCCAAATCATCCATTTTTCTAGTCACTATGCTATGCAATGTTTTGGAAGTGTCTTAAGTCAGCTTTCATTAATTGTTCCCAGAAATATTTCTGTCTCTTTTTCAACTTTCTTTCCTTATCCAAGCTAGTTGTCAACAGAAATGTACTTTTAAGATTGCACATGTGGCAGTTAGTTTCCATGTACTTGTTAAAGCTGACAGTTCCCCATGACCCTTTCTACAAGGCAACTCAAACTTAAAACTCTATACACTTATCATCTTTCTGACTCATTGTACTGAGCTAAATCTAAACGGCTACATAACTACTGAAAACAGAACCAAAAATGAAGCCAAAAAAGACAACATATCCCCTGAATTTATATGTATTTTTGGCGTGTAATACGATTAGGAAAGGCTACTCTTTTAACTCTTCAAATGGCAGGACTTCTTCAATCAGTATTTATTCTTCTATTCATTTTCATCTCTGAGCTGCCAGCTTGCGATTGTCCCATAATTAGAGGCCTCTTGATTTGATCCGAGCCCAAATCCTGAGCGACGGGTTCATTGGTCTGGCTCCTATTGAAATCTTTCCAAGAAGTTTGGGGAAGTTGCTTTTACAGTGGTCAAGCAAAACATGGCAGAAACAAGAAAGATAGACTTAGCAGGAAACAATGATATGACTCAAACTGCGCCTGGAAAGCCCTGGAGCTCTGGCCGGGAAGAGTTATGTATAAAACCCCAGTGGCTTCTGTGTGTTGGAAGCTCTACAGAGGGCGGACTGGAGGCCGCCAGCTCTTGGTGTGGCGGCTGGCGCTATGCGGCACTTCGGTGGATCTGTGGATCTATTCCTAGTGGTTTAATTAGAGGGAAGCAGATGAAGTGCAGCGGCGAAGCGCTCTCTTTAACGGCTGCAATATGTGTGCGCTTGTTTTCTTTCACATCTCGTCCTCTTCACCCGTCTTTAATGATCCTTGACTTGATTATTAGGTACGATGCCAAGGTCAAAATACACTCATGTTTTGATGGCAGAGTTATTGTCCAACAACGTGTGCATTACTTTTGAGTAGGACTGGCACTAGATGGAGTGATTGATCCAGCAACCATGCAAGTCACCTACCCCTTTATTCTCTCTATGTTTGTAGTCATACTCAGTTGGATCAAGTGCAGTTTCAAAATTAAAAATATTTATTATTGAGTCACAATTTTCAATGATCTTATTTAAGAGGGTTGACATATTTTTGCAAGAAGAAGACCCTTATAAATTCAGTTGACTCAGTTGTTATTACACACAGTACTATACACACACAAAGGACATATACACAGTAGGTCTGAATACATATACATAAATAAGTATATGTTATATTCTGCTATATTGAGAGAAGTCGCAGCAAACAGGTTGCCAGTTTGTCCGCCTCTCCCGTTGCCAGTATTGCCAGTACTCCATATTATATTGGTCCGATCAGGACTTGAACCAGCGACCCTTTGGGTTCCTAAGCCAAGTCCGTATAGCCTGAGCTACGTCTGCCCAAATACAATTACATACAATTCTATATAATGGTCATTATACATAGTACAGAGACAACAAAATGCATCAAATCAGATGTGCAAAAAGCAGTAAAGTTTATATAAAAGCCATTTTAAGTCAGAATAAGAGTGACAGTTCAATTGTTGTCACATTTACGTAAACATAATGCATATTTGAGAAGGATTTAACAGGCAAAGTAACTTGGAGTTCTCTGGTAAACTCCAATAGATCTTGAATAAGTGAATTGAAGTAAATAGTACAATGTAGAAGTATAAAATATTACATTTTCCCAAATAATGTGAGCTCTATTTTGTGTAGCCTTGCAATATTATGAATATGGAAGTTTTCTGAATACCAATCAAATTGATGGCAGATGTATCAAGACCGAATGTCTCCCCACACAGAACTGTCCCCTTAACCATATCCCTGGTTTAGTATCAGGACGGTCTAATGAATAGCCTGGCCTGCAGAGGCTGACCATTGAGGCAGCTGTGCCATGAAGCCAGCTCTCCACGGTGTAATAACTCTCTCTCTCCATTCTACTGATGTGTGAAAGAAACCAGTCCGTCGCCGAAAAACCCCCGTACCCACACGCACATGTTGAACACAAGGGGAATTCCCGCACACAAGCAGCTCCCCTCGGCCACACGTTTATAGCCACACGTTGAGCATGGATTGAGTTGTGTCTCCAAACCAATGTAGTAATTAGCAATCACAGCCTGCTCTGCTGTGATTTACAACAGCCACTCTGCACGGCTCTTTGTCGTGCGTCTTTCACTATAAGTAGTAAGTGTAAACATTGTAATGTTTGTGAATATAATAATATATATTATATATATATAATATGAATTTAAGAGTGATCCTAATGTCTACCCTTGAGTGTCAAAGCTAGGTTTGTTGGGACCTCAGTTATGTTTTCTGATTTCAAATTTTCACAGAACTATTCTGCCCTGTTTATGCTAGCAGAGACAGAAGGTCCATCCAAGAATTTACTTGAAAGCCATGTATTGAAACACAAGACGTAATTAACGTACGCAGATCATCGTTTGCTCTATGGCTGTCAGACTGAGCGCTTTTAACTAACTAACTTGTTTATACAAAGTATGAGAGGAAGAATCTTTAGGTTGGTGTTCATGGTGAAAAAACAATGTCAAACAATTATGAAGTAGCCCAAATAGATCGCTGTAAGAAGGTTATCCAGTGCTTTTCTGCCACAAAAAGACGCTATGTGGACACAGGGCTTTACACGGTCAAAACTAAATATGTACGCCAATGACTGTGACTTCTGTGGAAAGCTTGGCCGAAAAAGATTCACCCCAGCCACCCCCTTGCCAGACACCCACTAACACCCCAGACACCTCAGCAGTGTGGAGTCATCGGCAGCCCACGCGATGTGGTAACACACAAGTCATGTAGTTATGTATGTAGGTGGGTGGCTTGGAAATGGGGTGAGTTTTTTTTCTCAAGAATTTAGTCCTTGTTTGTCTGTTCTGACAACAGTGTCCAAGGAATTACAGTGATGAGTGACCCGGATGGAAAATCAGTAAATGTAACTTTTTTATTTTTTTATTTCATGTATTAGCTCAATAAGAAAGCAACTTGTAAAGACCGACATCTTGCAATGTTTATTATGCCCCACAACAAAACTATTTGATGGAATGAATAACTTGATGCCATGCCATTCTTTAACAGAAGTAGTTACTGGCAGCACCTTTGTCTACATTTGAAGGGCTGCATTTATTTGTCCGTCCAAACCAAAGCCCTGACTTTTATTAGAGAATCAACTTTTCTTTGATTTATTTTTTCATGTTATTTTAGCTGACACTTTTATCCAAAGCAACTTACATACACTGCAATACCTTAGATTAGTTTACGGGAGTGTTTTAGGGTTACGTGTCCGGACACTTAAACGTGCAGTGCGGTCAAACGAAGGTTCTGGGTTCTATCCCATCCCTAACTTTTTGGATGTGTCCTTAGAAAACCCCGAGTTGTCTGTGCGTTAATGTGTGAGAATGTTAGTTACCTTGAGCCAGTGGCACGTTACGGAATGGATTATGTAAAGCGCTTTGAGGGGTTCAACATATTGACTGGGGATGGAAGCACTGACCCTCTCATTGGGTGGTGTTGCCCATTTTACCCCCTGAGCAACAGCTACCCTATAAACATATTTTTGCAACAAAATATATTGCATGCTTTTGAGGATTCCAATTTATTTCAAAACAAACCCAAAAAAGGGTGTTTTGCACAACTTTAAATTAGTCCAACTTAACATCCATGTTGTCCCACACTTGTTGTATTGCTGTCACACACACAGCTCTCCAGTAAATCAATGGACAATCCAAGCATTGTGACATCTTACCTAAGAGTAGTGGTTGTACATTTTTAAAGGGATTTGATTCGTTAACAGAGCAGAACAGAACCCTGAAAATGTTTAAAAAGAGACTGTGTTAATGCAAGGGGCTTACCTCTCAAGCCTCACTGTCTGCCTGTTTGCTCAGAAGAGGGATTAAGGGCTGATCACAGGCCCTAATTCTTTATCAGTAGATTGTGGACAGGAGCAATTTGTTTTGGGGCTTTTTAAACATGACATCAAAAGAGCCCTAGTGTCAAAGGTCTTTCTAAGCTGCTGTGAGAACATGTTTGTTCCATGGTGAAAAACTACAGGAATAAAAAACAAAGAAAAGGTAGTAGGATTTACTGGGAATTTAGATTAGGTGCAGTAAATTGGGTTTGTGGCTTTGTCGGATGAACTTTTTCAGAAACAGAGGCTTCCTGAACATTCTCACCTCCTCATGCAGCATGTTTATCCTGTGTGCTATTGGAAATCCTTCATAAAAAGATCTCAATTAAAATAATGCCCGCCTTCAGAAACGTCAAGCTTTGTTTACTTGACCACTAAGGTGTCCCTTTTACGTATGATGAGCTTTAAAGCCATAGAAGTATTGCCCTGTCAAAAAGAGACAACGTTCCGGTCTATTCCAGTGACATCAAACTCTTTTCCTAGAAAGAATGGATGAGGTTTGGGTAAAGGAGAGTTTAGAAAAACCTGTAAAACCAAGACGGTTGGGAGTTTGCCATTTTTGGGGCATAATGACGGACACCTACCCTCTTCTCTGAGTGGAGTGTGCCAGTGTTCAAACTTTTTGTATAGATGAATATTTAAAGGCCAGGTAGAAAAAGCCTCAGGGTGGTTCAGCAGGTTTTTTAGTTGCTCTTTAAAGATACCAGAAATCTGAGTTAATCAAAATTGTTTTTCTTCTGAATCATACTTTTCTTAATTTTAATGGGACTATGACAGTTAAGATAAGTTTGTCCAGACTGATAGCTTTTCCTTGCTAATAACAAATACATTGGTATCAGCATTTATGCCTGTAGAAAAGTTACAAACATATACATTTGAGTTAAATAAGTAACATTAATAGAGGTACATACTATAATGACCATAGAGCACAAACAAGTTTTTTCAAGCGTCAGATAGCTCAATCTTTGCCAAAATTGTATAACAACCATATCAATAATAGTTCTGGTTTATATGCGCCATTTTCTTATTGTTTCTTCAACAACAAATACATTGTTTTTGACTAGGAAATTTGGCAATTATTTAAAAAAGAACTAATTTAGGTTCAGCAATAGTAACTTACATATACAGAGCTATTCCAGAAGCGAGGGCCTGGAAACTTCCTCCTTATACGTCTTTGTCCTCACCTTTGAAATCAATGAAAGAATCAGTGTCAGAGAACCTGAGTGATCTATAGTGAGCATACATCTGAAAAATAATTCAGGTGCTGATATGTGGAGTGATTTAAAGACAAATAAAAGGATGCTAATATCAAATAAAAAAAATTAACAGGCATCCCATGATGGGATTTTAGGACAGGCAAGACGTTTGCAGTTTTTCTGATCTTTGTCACTACAGATGCTGCTTCATTCTACAGGATTATTTTTTTTCTATAGTGATCAAAGAAAATTAGAAAGTAAAGCATTGTAGTAGAGAGTTGTTGGCAAGTGGATGGACGTCGGGAGACACATTGTATAATGACTGATTGTTATGGGCTCAGAACAGTCTCATAATACAAACATGCACACAGAAGGATTCACACTTGTATTTCATGATTCGCAAAAGGATTCACACTTGTGTTCATCAATGCACACACAAATGTGTTCCGCTTCATATTCATGTGAATACAATCCAAATACAGAAAAAAGTTTAAAATGTGTATTTTTGATCCACACATATTTGTTTTGCGTTTAAAACCTCTGGACCTATAAACACAAACCGCTTTCTGTGCACGGATTCGCTGTGCATTCGTGTGTGGGTTTTTTGAGACTCCCCTGACGCTCACCCGATTCGTACTTGTAATTTTTTCTATCTATAGCCAATCAGATGTCTCCTCAATTCTAAGCCAATCACATGAGCGCGCCCCCACGAGGGTAGATTTCTTGCGTTCATGACGTAGCGCTTCATGTATGCATTTTGCGCAGTCCGGAGCTGACAGGTCCATGGAGCCTGCCTGCAGGCGCTAATCTCAGGACACCTCCACTCTCAGTACATTGCCACTTTCCGAACATCAAATGCACGCAAATACAAGCCTTTATATTATTAAGGTACAGCGCCACTTTCCGAACCATTGATGAATGCTTGTGTGTACACAAAAATGTCAGGCAAAACCGTTTTAAATGTGTGTTTCCTGTATGGCGAAGACAGCTGCTTTATTTATGTCTGTATGAAGTGTTGTGAGTGTGTAGGGAGCAGCTACAGGTTAGCTTAGCCTAATCGATCAGTGCACTACGAAACCAGTGCTAG
>NW_011361895.1:71279-76542 GCF_000735185.1 Notothenia coriiceps
ATTCCTTTTATTCTACTGTCTGTTTGTTTTCTATTTTTTCAATGTAAATAAAAAAACCGTACATCCAATACCTACAAGTATATATATTCGTGCATTTTTTTTAATCTCTCCAGTTTAAAACAATAATTTTGGTTTACTGTCCTATAGTATACATTGAAATGATTTCAAACCTGTTTTATCCCAATAATTATAAAGGAGTGCCTTGGAAATATTTGTTTACATAAATTGTGACCAAACCGTTTGAGACCCACTGAGATAACTTAGACTAAAGTGAACTATCTAAACACTCAGAGTCCTTTACCTCACTGAGCTGTAGTTATCAGCCTCTCAGTCTGACTGGAGAGGACTCTCCCTCCACATTATTGAAGAAACGTCTTCTTTTAATATCCGTTAGAGCAGGCAGCACCAGATTCTAATAACAACAGCGCCGGTACCGGTGCACCCTCCCTCTCTCCCTCATTCGCTCCCAAGCTTACTCGCACTTTGGCTGTGAGCTGCGGGCGCCAGATAAGCCAACATCCCCCATTTTCATCACTTACAGCGCCCATCGTGCAGGGCAAATGAAAAGTGTAACCGGGGTCAAAAAAGGGTGTTACATTTACTTAATTATGAATGTTGTTACATCAAGGCCGAAAATTAGGATGAGCACCAACGGTCAAAAATGTTTTTCTACCAGCGCAGCGCCTCCCCAGATCTGGCGCCCTAGGCGAACATCTATAACGCCAGTGCTACGGGCCGGCCCTGCACGAATGCACAGCGATCCATGCACAGAAAGCGGTTTGTGTTTGCAGGTTCAGAGTTTTTAAACGGAAAACAAATATGTGTGGATCAAAAATACATATGTAAAACTTTGTTCTGTGTTTGGATTTTATTTACATGTATATGAAACGGAACACATTTGTGTGTGCATTGAAAAACACAAGTGTGGATCCGGAAATACAAGTGTGAATCCTTTTGCGGATCATGAAATACAAATGTGAATCCTTCTGTGTGCATGTGTGTATTACGAGACTGTTCTGAGCCCATAGATTGTTAACTGTTAGTTGATCGAAGTAACACTTTGGTTATTTGTGTTCTTAGAATATAACATTAATCTGTATTGTATATGCCCAGCATATGTGTAAATACATGCAGCCACAAAAAGTCCTGTCTTTCCCCAAAACCTGGCAGCTCTGAGGACAAAGCTTCTTCTTACGATGGATACTCTTTCATTTGTGCATTGGGCTCATTTGCTCTGAAGTTTATTCCTCCCGGTAACAGTAAGTCCCACAAGTACTTCATCTTTTGAGCTTTATGCCTTCCACATGGTTATAGTTTTAGATTTTTTTTCAGATTTTCAAAGGTTTTTTTGGGCCTAGTGTTGTTAATTAAAAAGTGGACTAGTTTTGTTGTGGCCTTTTGTGTTGCCAAATCATGGCCCTCTTTGTTGCTCTCTCCACTTATTCCTCTGCTTTGCTCGCGCTCTCTCTCTCTTTCTCTCTCCCACTCCCACTCCCTGGTCCCATCTGCCTTTGTCGAGAATAAAGCTATCCCAACCACTTTGTAAATGAAACATCCTCCCACTATTAATGGGATTGAGCAGATGTTTTCTGTTTGGATGGTCAGAGATGGGACAGCAAAGCCTGCAGCAAAAGAAAATATTTTTTGGGGGAAAAAAAAAAACAGAAAGCAGATATTTATGGAAATGATTATATCACTTCCCTCATGTCCCATTCAAATGCATGTCTCGCACACATGGCAAATTAGAGGTCATCCCTTCCAGTTTAGCGCATGTCTAAGTGCTTGTGCCAGCAATTTTTGTACTAAAACATCGTAAATAACACTGTAGCCCCTGGGATAAGGTGTTATAAATAGGACGTGTCAAACCCTGCTCCAACCAGCCTCTGGTTTTCCTGAAACCCTCTCTTTTCACCCGCCGGGCGGCTCAGCTACTTTTTAATTTGGCCATCCTGCGGGCTAACCGACTGACGCCTCTCGGCGAGGGCCTCTGTATTTCAACAAGGCCACAAAAGCCCCAGTCCTCAGGCAATCGCACACACAAAGCTCTCCAGCTTTTCTGAGTTGTTACTTTTTTGGAGCCCAGACTCCACCACCATCAGCAGAAGAAGAGAAAAGCCGGCCCCTGCCAGGACACAGCGGCCATGTCTCATCCGTCAGAAACCAAGGGGCCAGACTCTCCAGCCACTGGGTGGGCAGGGCCCGTCCAAAACACAGAAAGAAGGAAGAAAGAGAAAGAAAGAGTGGAGTGTGGGGGATAGAGGGTTCGAGAGATAAACAGACCACAGCGCCTCAACTCCTAATCACCCTGCGCTTCCGTTTCCAGACTCTATAATTAGAAGGGCCCCGTCCCTTTTTTCTCTGTATTCCCAGTTGACGCAAATGCTTCTTGTGGCTTGGCACCTCGTTTGGGGCGTGGGTTTTCAAGAGTTTACAGGCCCTGAGCCATAGCTCTCTGGCTTTCTGGTCGCTCTGATACAGCATGAATAGCTAACCACTGTCTTAATGCACACTTCACTTGGCTTCTCTTCTTCTCTCCTCCTTCAACCTACCGTACGACAATCTGCATGACCCCATCGCTCAGCCACCTCCCTCATTCCATCTCTTCATCATCTTTAAATATAACTCTTCCCCAGTACAAAACTTTGAAAAACTCTTAATTCTGAATGAATGTGCAAAACTTTTAGGCTTTTTCTTTCCAGAGAGGGAGTGTTTCCATCTCCCTCGCATGTGTTGCTAAATCTTTTAATCTCATGCCATGTCAGCCTCCTCTTTTCACATTTGACATGCCACCCAATAAAGCCCGGCCACTAATTAAAACCAACTGTAGCCTTTGCATAAACAATTCCATGGGGGAAAAACTTGGAGGAAAAGTACTAATTACTTTAATATCATTTATGTCAGGGAGTTGTCAAAAAGACTTATGTTTGCATATTTTTTCTTACAAGTCTTACACTCTATAAGTGATGTGTTTCCAACATTTTGAGTTACTGCCCCAATCTAAGGTTGTTACATCTCAAAGCTTCTGCTAAAGGTTTCGGGATGCGCTTGAAAAGCTGTGCTGTGTTTTTCCTAACTGAGCTAGTTTGGATCTGGGTTTGTTGTGGTGTGGTTTGTTGAGCATGTTGTTTATGGTGGAGGCCTATAATTTCTGCAGTTTGATGACCTTAAATAAAATTAGACCAAATGAATGGGCCTGTCAGTGGGGGTTACACTGTGGGGGTGAATCTAAGTGTGTACACACACACCCATGACCATACGCGGATGTCTGAATACATGGATGTTCTCTTTTACTGACAATCATCGTCGTGTCCGTCCTCAAGGAAGCACACGACTCAAACCCTCCTTTTAACCACACGCTATCATGCAATGAAGGCTGCATTTTATGACATCGACAAATGATGGCTGACTTTGTTTTAATGGGTTGGTTTGTTTGTTTTAAATGCACAGTAATTCTGTCATGCTGTCTAGCCTTTGCTCTGCGCAGTTGGTAGTGTTTGCTCTCTTTGTGAGAGCCGCTGGAGCTAAATACAGTTTAAATATTTTGGTTGGCCTGACTGTGTATCGGTTTACTAGTGTCAACACCCTGGCATGATTTAGAGTATTTTGGTCAACTTTGCCAGGAAAAGAAGTAGATATTTTCGTTTTCTCTAAATTTTAGATTATAAAAAAAACTAAACTAATTATTATTCTATACATTTTTGGATTAGTTATGTTAACTATTGATCAATTACAATTTACTTGGGAATTAAAGCGTGTTAGTGACCCTAACCGTTCAATTTTCAAATGATTGTATTACACTGTATCACCTTTGTAAGATGAAACTAGTTAAAGACTCGGCAAGGATATTGATATTTAAAGGGGCCCTATTAAGGTATTTTTCAGGTTCATATTTGTTTTTTGTATCTCTACTGTGACATGTTTAAAAAAGTGATTTATTTTTCTCAGCCACTGAGATGCATGCAAAAAAACCTTTATGATACACTACAACAAAGGGAAAACACAAAGATTTCCACATATGTTGAAGACAACATACCATTCAAATACTTTCCGTCTTGATTCATAGAAAATATAAATATAAAACCTGGCCTTATTTTGTCAGTTTAGCTCCAGCAAATGTAGTATGTAAGCAAACACTTCACATTAAATATTCTAGCCACTCTTTTTAAATATTCTAGCCACTCTTTTCACCCTCTGTCTGAAACCAGAGCCCGGCCCGGCTCTGTTTAGATTGGACAACCTCTTAAGGCCCGGACACACCAGGCCGATTATTGGCGTCGGTGGGCGTCAGGCCGACGATGAGCGTCGACACGCCCTACTCAGATTGGTGTGTCCCGCACCGTCGGGTCTTTTCAGCCGGGCCGGCGCCTTTTCCGCCGAAAACCCCCAGTCGGCCAAACAAATCACTCTGATTGGCTGTTCAGCTGGCCTGGGAGTACGCTCATCCAGTCTACATGTGTTTTGTAGACTTGGAGAAGGCGTATGACCGGGTTCCCAGGGAGTCACTGTGGGAGGTGCTGCGGGAGTATGGGGTGAGGGGGTCTCTACTCAGGGCCATCCAATCTCTGTACTCCCAAAGCGAGAGCTGTGTCCGGGTCCTCGGCAGTAAGTCGGACCCATTTCAGGTGAGAACCCTCACCTGAAATGGGTCCGACTTACTGCCGAGGACCCGGACACAGCTCTCGCTTTGGGAGTACAGAGATTGGATGGCCCTGAGTAGAGACCCCCTCACCCNCGCCTCACGTCCCCTGCGTCTTGGCCAACAGTCTCACTGGAACACACCGCAAAGACTTCAGCCGACGGCCAAGTAGCACGTAGGAACTGCGCATGCGTGAGTGGCAATACATCTCCTTACCAGCAGGCGGCGGTAGTGTATATTCGTCATTCAAAAGAGACAACAACCGGATGACAGACTGCGTGATAACCGAGAGAAGAAGAACAGACTGCGTTATATCAACAAACAACAAATAGCGTGTGCGTTCCATTTTCACTCTACAATGAGAAGCTCATGGGACTTTCCCGAACCTGTGTCGAGGGCTGGAGTTCAATGAAATCTCAGATTTGCCTTCTTAATAGTTTGTTTGGGTCCCTCACTTCCGTTTCGCTTCTCATGCACTGATTCGCTAGCTGAACAGCCATCCATCCATCCATCTTCTCCCGCTTATCCGTGGTCGGGTCGCGGAGGTAGCAGTTCCAGCAGAGAGCCCCAAACTTTCTTTTCCCTGGCCACATCAACCAGCTCTGACTGGCCTCCCCTAGTCCGGCT
>NW_011361895.1:76582-99777 GCF_000735185.1 Notothenia coriiceps
GTAGTTTATTTAGTTGAAAAAAATGATCCGCTGATTTACATAAGTCTCTTTCCCCATGTTAAGGCACGGACACACCTGGCCGATTATCGGCCTCGGTGGGTGTCAGGCCGACGATGAGCATTGATACGCCCTACTAAGACTGGTGTGTCCCGCAATGTCTGTTCTTTTCAGCCGTGCCGACGCCTTTTCGGCATCGGCAGTCGGCCAAAGGCAGTCGGCAAAATAAATCCAACACTGATTGGCTGTTCAGCTAGCGAATCAGTGCATGAGAAGCGAAACGGAAGTGATGGACCCAAACAAACTATTAAGAAGGCAAATCTGAGGTTTCATTGAACTCCAGCCCTCGACACAGGTTCGGGAAAGTCCCATGAGCTTCTCGTTGTAGAGTGAAAATGGAACGCACACACTATTTCTTGTTTGTTTATATCATGCAGTCTGTTCTTCTTCTCTCGGTTATCACGCGTCTTCGGTTGTTGCCTCTTTTGAATGATGAATACACACTACCGCCGCCTGCTGGTAAGGAGAGTTATTGCCACTCACGCATGCGCAGTTCCTACGTGTGTCTTGGCCGTCGGCTGAAGTCTTTGCTGTGTATTCCAGTGCGACACATGGCCAAAACGCAGAGACATGAGGCGACGTAACTGTCGGGGTCCGTCTGCAGTTCTTTGTTGTCAGATTGGTGTGTCCGGGCCTTAAGAGATGTCCCGCCATTAGCCTATCACGTACAATGTGTTGAAGCGCTAGCCAATTGAAGCGTGAGTGTTACATAGTGATGTCCCTATGTTACCGAAGTAAACGCATATTGCAATTGGAAGCGTTTCAGGCGTGGGGGGGGGAAGGAGTGTGTGGAAGAGAAACTCCCTCTGGAGGGGAGTTTGGGGTTTTAGCCTTTACAGACCATTTGCATGCAAAAAAACCTTTATGATACACTACAACAAAGGGAAAACAAAAAGATTTCCACATATGTTGAAGACAACATACCATTCAAATACTTTCCGTCTTGATTCATAGAAAATATAAATATAAAACCTGGCCTTATTTTGTAAGTTTAGCTCCAGCAAATGTAGTATGTAAGCAAACACTTCACATTAAATATTCTAGTAAAAAAAATCACAAACTGTAGAAGTGACGATATAACAATTGATGTCGGAGTGATTCCTAATGTTGATGACTGTTTGTTTGTTTATTGTAGGAATGCTGCTTGTGACTGCAGATACTCTGGGCCATGATTTTCACGTCTTTCACATTCTGACCCACCCATGGGCCTCATCACAGAGCGCTGTGCACCATCTTTACACCTTGCATCGAGGGGAAACTGAAGCCAAGGTATGGGATACACACACATCTGCACATCGTCGTGTTGAAACAGACCTGAAAATCAAAATCGTTTTCATTGTTAAACTATTTAAACTCTCTCCTTTATTTTCATTTCCAAATAAGTTGTTTGTGTCAAATGTTGCATCCACAAACACTTCCACATTGAAGTAAAAATCCAACAAGATCTATGTAAAAAAAAACTAAAGAAATACTAGCTTGGGAGGCATGTAAAACTTTACATACAACGGTTTTTGAGGTTGGTCCCTTGACATAAAACGAAAAAAAGTCTCAAGAGACAAGAGAAATTATAAATATATTAAAGAGTTATGAAACCTAGCAACATTTTTAGAATCTAGCTGAAAATAAGGAGGATTCAGGCCAGCACTGGAGACACATTGACACAATTTTGTAGAGCAAATATGAAGCAGTAATCAAGTTCCAGTTCTAGAAGTGTTTTTTTTTTAAAAAAGGAACGCAGAGGAAGTATGCGGAATAACCTATTTACGTTTCCTGTATGCAATGTACCCACAGAAAACTATCACTAGACTATTTGTGTACTATAGAAGGCTGTAATACTGTACTACTGCTGCAACTATAGACCATGACGATGAACGGTTGAAAATACAATCCTATTGTTAGTAGTAAATTATATGCACCTGTGCCAGTAGAAGCTGTCCAAACTAAACGGACAGTGGCACACATATACTGTAAGTTTCACACTACATCCACATTATGTTTATTGGGAGACTAGCAGGAACATAATGAGTTAACAGAAATCACAAATTAAACATATTATTAATATCACACACACACACACACACACACACACACACACACACACTCTCAAATACAGACACGCACACACACACACACACACACACACACACACACACACACACACACACATACATTCTCACAGCCTGGTTAATGTATGACCAAACGGCAGGTCCGCTGACCGGCTGCACACTGAGCCTGCTTTGATCCTGCCTGTTGTAAACACTGAAAGCTGGCCTAGCCTAACGCTTTGGCCAGGGGTTATCACCTTCACAGGCACACACACACAGGCACACACACACAGAGCGATAAACTCTCCAGTTAGGTGGGTGGAGAGACGCCTTATCTGTTTTTAGCGGCCAAACATGCGGCTGGCTGTCAGTGACCTGAGGCCAGGTAAACAGACCTTAGCTGATAACACATGTAAGGGACTGAAGGAGGACCAGAATGTAGATCAGAGCGGAGCCACAGGGCAAACTGGAAAGTGCTAGTCACTGAGGTTACAGGGGTGAAACTCCAGCACTGCTTTACTCTGCAGCCCTGCATGATCAGCTGTGATTGCAGTGATTTTTGTTTTAAAGGCTGATGTGTTTACACGCACGTTGGTTTTGAAAGCTGAACATAAGAAACTCTGGATAATGCATCAAATGAGCTTTAGTTTAAAATAAATTCTTCAAGGAAAGTTAGACATCTGCATATTAGATTATAAGATTTTATATTAACCCCTCAATCCAAACACATTGCAAATACGCTCTTTCTCTATATGTATCAATTCCAATATGTTTAACTAAACCACACAGGCCACAGATAGCTATTGAATCCGTTTTTTAATGGTTTTTAAACGTATACGTCGGGAGTAATTGAGTAGCAATGTTAGGGATTTTTGTATTAGTTCAACTATTAATATGTTAATAGTAATACATATGGTTGTTAATAATAAGCTTATTGAAAATATTAGGAAATTACATGTTTTTGAGCTTTTGGCACTCAGGCTCTTCACTCGGATGATGTGTTCTACATTCGGCTTTAGTGAGAATGTGGGCAGAAGTGTTCTGAAAAGGTAGATTTAGAATACAGCAGGACCAAGTAGAGACCCTTGGTGGACTCCATGTGTCATGGCTGTTTGTTCAGATTTATATATCAACCAACAGACCCAAAAAGATGAGGGATATTCCAGAGTCAATCACAACCCCCCTGTTTGTTTATTTTTCTGTTATTTACAGCTTCCTTGTATTCACTTTCTAATGCTCTCACACTTGAGTTCTATCCAAGCGCATCCTTGTTGTCTCTATTCCATTTTATCTGTCCGTCCATCTTTTTCACATGCTTTTCATTCCTTCCGACTTTCACTCAGGTGAACATAGCTGCCTAATCTACTTCACTGATTAAGAAAATAAGAATCACAAGCATTAACCATGTCTTGTTGGCGTCTCTCTGGCTGCCTAGTATGTCAATATTCCTCGAATGAAAACATGACGGAGCTGCTTTGGAATGTGAAACCTCCACACTAGCACATGCATGAGACTTTATTAAGATACCAATTGTCAAATGTTTGGTATATACATGTTTGGCACGCTATGACTGTACAATAACAGCCACCCTCAAGGTTACCCGCTGTCTGATAAAATAGATTTGACAGTATGGTCCAGTCGCCAATATACAGTTGAAGCTCTGACAGGTCTATTATGACCAATTACAGTCTGCACAAAGTAGCCCTTTCTCATCGCCAAGCTTTCCATAATCAGCCTAAGAAGAGGTCATGCCTCTTCTTTCACTCATCTTTGTGAAGTAAAGTAACTGTCTGGTATTCGGAGGATGCCCCATTAACTGTCATTGCTTGGTACAATTACCTAGTTCGACTTGGCGAAAGATAAGAGAGGCCTACAGGTACACAAATGTCTTTCTGATTGGCTGGCTAGCTTGCTGGCTAAAGGGTTAGACATTCTTCACAGCAACTTTCCTTTTTTTCCCTACCACAGTCAAGTCTACTGGGTTTAATTTCTGTATGGAATGTGGAATAATAGATGCTATTTCAGCACACTTTCATCTTATCAGTTGGTCACATCACTCCTTTGCTTGTTTTGTCTTCTGGCTGGTTTCCTGCATGGCCGATGCTCAGGGACATCCTTCTTCTGAAGGGTCTTCTGCCTGAGATTAGGTCTATGTTTAAGGAATAAAACTAACAAGCATGTATCTAAGGGAGAGGATTAGGGCCACATGTGATTTTTTTGGAGAGATCTGACCACAAGAGTTCTGAGGTTATCACAATTCTGAGATTACAGACAGAATTCTGCCTTTTTATTCACAATTTTGACTTTTTCTATATTTCCATATCTCCTCATTTATTATCTAATCTTCTCATCCTGGTCGAATTTTGTCAAGCACTCCAAAAAGGTAGAATTATCTGTGTTGACAATGTTTTGGCTGACGTTTATCCCCGTTTTGCATAAATCCCTATCCTGAGTTTTGAAGAAAATAATACAGAACAGAGGATTAAGCCTTTGTTCAAAAATATCCATCCATCCAGTTAATGGCAGTCTAGAGAAGTAGCTTGGAGCTGCTGAAACCAAATATCTGGGAGTTAGTGAGCCGACTGTATGTAAATGTTTGTTCAAGGATGGTTACAAGTTCACCGCCAGTTAAAACAGTAATCATATATATTAAAATCCAAAGATGAAACATAACCAACAAGTTGTCATTCATTCAATTGTTGTTGTTTCATACTGACAATTTACATATTTTACTTTAAATCACATGTCATTTGCTGAGGCACTTACAATGTCTTTAAATAATCACTGTGTCTCTATTTCTTACACTCTTTCACCCAAGTTCAGAAAAACTTCACGTTTTACAGACATTTAAAACATGTCTACGTTTTCAAAATGCAGTCAACAGGGCACATGATGAAAACATCAACACAGTAAAAGCATAAAAAAAACATCACGTTTTTGGGAGTATGTCAGTGTTTTTGGTAGCCTTGCTAATAGTGAACACTTTTTTTTTGTAAAGGTTTCTAAGCAGCCGTAGCGCTTATACAAATTCTACTTATTTGTATTTTTTAGTCTTTTGTTTTTACTGGGGCACATACAGTATGGCGTTAGAAAAGGAAGTATGGGGATTTTATAAAGCGCAGCAGACCTTGAAATGATGGCTTCCCGAGACTCATAAGGCAGACCAGCTGGACCAAGGTACCAATGGTGGACTGACCGCTCAGATACAGAATACGCTAACATAGCTAGGACCTAAGGCTAGCCTACTATCCAGCTTGAGTGAAAATGATGTGTAGTTCGAGGAATTTAAAACGTAATCATGTGCATAGTGAGTGGAACTACAGTGACTTTATTTCGTCCTTTTGCTGTCCCAAGACCCCCCTCTAATATCTGTCCTCTCTTTGTTCCTGCCCTGTCTCTGTCCAGGTCCAAGACATGTGTTTTAGCCAGGACAGTCGCTGGGTTACCATCAGCACCCTTCGAGGCACAACCCATGTATTTCCCATCAACCCCTATGGCGGTGCACCCTGTGCCCGCACCCACATGTCACCTCGGGTGGTAAATCGGATGTCTCGCTTCCAAAAGAGTGCCGGCTTGGAGGACATTGAACAGGAGCTGAACAGGGTAGCTGCGTTAGGAGGAGGAGCAGGAGTTGGAGGCATCGGAGGAGGTGGCTGCATCCTGGGAGGAGGAGGAGGCATCGGGGGCCGCTGTAGCCCCATACCTGGCATGTCCAGCAGCCCCTCGGGTTCTCCACTGCATGGTAAGGAGCTTGGGAGGGAGGAGAACTGAAAGGCTTGCTGTTTTTGTTACCTATGCTTGTTGAGGTTGGCATCTAATGCGCATTTGGTGCAAGGCAGCATGGAGGAGGTTATCCAGATTTCTCAGTTTCATATCATTGAAGGTTAAAAATATGATAGAAAGCTTGATTAACTATATTCACATATTTTTGCAATAGGGAATAAGAATGTGACATTATCAACAAGTCGGACATCTTTGAAGGATACCTGTTTACCGACAAACTAGCGTTGAAACTTCTAAAACATGATTGGTAGCCAATGCCAAGACCAACAAACAAAACAAAAAAGGAACAATTGATAATGTTCCGTTTGTATCGGTAGATTAATAGTGCATGATAATCGATGATGATTGTATAGTTGTCATGATCCCTGTAGATTTAAAGGTGCTGTACCCAGCAGTTTGTAAATTAGACACGGGCCTCAAAAGATACAACTTTTTTAATCTAACGACAGGTCCAGGCACTGACTCCAGTTGTGTGTGTGTTTCCAGTGAGTGGTCACCAAGTAGCTCTATTCCTGGGATTCTGATCTGTCTGCCAAAACCTTGTTCACCTTGTTTGTCAAACAACACGGATGGCTGCTCCCACTGGCTGTGTCCCTATTTGACATTGATAAACTCTGAAAAACACACACTTTGTGTAAGCAGCACTGCGTGACCCCATAGGTGTTACTTAGTATGAAATAAAACAGTTCTCATAAGTCATTTATTTCCAAGAACACCCCTGAGCTTTAACTAATGTGTCAGGGTGATGTCAAGACCTTGATAAACACTGCAGCGAACCAGATGACTGGGAATTGACAGTTTGGTCATTGGAAATCATGTAACAAGGTTTAAGGTTCATTTATTGTCATTGTAAAACGCATGGCTTTGAAGAAACAAAATGAGTAGCCTAGTGGTATGGAAGCATTTTCTTCTTAGTAAACTGCCAGGGATGTTGTATTATACATATTTTATACACCCATTGCACCACATGCTTTTTAGCTTAAAGGGGTGGAAAACGTTAGCCTTAAAAAAACTAACATTTTAAGAGGGAATGGCATTTTTCTATAGTTGGTGACATAGAGTGGTGCAATGATGACATATTTTTGTAGGCAGACCCAGAAGTTAGCATCACAAGGGCTCCCGCAACTAAAAGCAAATAGATTTCTCCATTGGATTAAGGAGTATAGCAGAAAATAAAGATCTTTGGCAGACACGTGTATGATAATAACACTTATACTTACTTTAGTTTGGCAGGATAATCTCATATTATCATATTGACATACTAAAACAACTTCATGATAGTTTTAAGTGTGAATACAACCACCAGGAGTAAAAAGTTAACTATAAACAAACTACATGAAAAATATTCAGCACGTCTAAGCTAAAGGTAGACTTGTGATTGGCATGATGAGTCATTGTGTTTCATGTTGTTAACATGAAACACAATTCAGGACGGGGAAACTGTAAGTGATAAAAAGCTGACTCATTTACACGTTATAGTACTCATTCCTGCACCACTCTATATCTGTAGTTTTAGTAGACAAATGTGCTGTTGCAAACTCAACAGGTCTAATTTAGGATAATATTGTTTACAATACATTTGCATCTATGTGCTGAAACATCCAGAGGGATCATCATCTGTTTTCTTTTATATTAAAATGTACCAATATGACAAAATATATAAATAGTGCAATTTTTGTACTCTAGGTTGAAAAATGACGCCCTTGCCTTCTTTCTCCGTCCTGTCTTCCTTGTCTGGACCCAGACTACTTTGTAACCTCTAGACTCAAATATACACACACACATACACATACACCTACACACAGACACACACATTCCTTCACACTGTGAAAAATAGGCCATCAAACATTAAAAGGATGTCTTACTTTGGAGAGTCACCGCTCTGCTGCGATGAGAGACAGAAACATCAAAGTGGGGTATGAGGTGAAAGTGAGGGAGCAAAGTAATGAGGTACGATTGAGAAAAGTGAAGGAGAGATGGTACAGGGGGAACGGAGGAGGAAGAGCGACAGACGGAGGGGGAGAAAGATAGGTTTGTAGTAGAAGCAGCACTGAAAGCCGGGGGTCTCGGGGAGCATGCTCGTAAATCACACTTGTGTTTCAAAGAAAAGCATTAGGGCCACCTGTCAACAATTAGTCCTCCAAGTGATACCTTACTGTGTGTGTGTGTGTGTGTGTGTGTGTGTGTGTGTGTGTGTGTGTGGGTGTGGGTGTGTGTGTGTGTGTGTGTGTGTGTGTGTGTGTGTGTGCGTGCACATTTGAAGAAGATAAACTATGTACACAACTACCGGTAATCTTTTTTTAAATGGAAAAAATGAAAGAATACTAATATTTGCTTGACTCCAAAACATTCAAACATAACTTTTATATCTAAGTGTATTAGATAGTCCACAGGAAGTTTTAACAAGGTTCTAATCTGTACCATATAGACACTAGCTAACCTAATAAAAAATTGCAAACTAGCCCCTCCACCCGCCTCCTTTCTAATTTAATTTGTGCACGTTTGCTCGGCGGGTCTGCAAATTCCGTGCCGTTCCAAGCCAGCAGGGTTAAAAAATTATGAAATCTTCCAACACCAAATCTTCATCGATTCTTATCATCTGCCTTACCTGACCAGGTGCAATGCCGTTAGTATCCGTCATGACTGATGACACTGTAGACATGTAGTTGCCTGCTCTTCATTTGATAAAGCTGTCAGTTTACTGCCATTTCTTTTTCTCAAATGAGACCAGGTATTCCATATCTATCCACAAGTTGGCAGATAGGCCTAGATTAGCTCTCCAGAAAATCAATGACCTGAGAAGAGGAGAGACTCTTTGGGTTGATTCCAATCAAAACCTAATACCCTTTCCCTACCATCTACACTTTGCTATGAGGGTCCGCCACATTTAGTTTCAAACCAACTAGTGGGGATCGGGAGGTATTAAACCCTCCAACAGCGAGTCTGCATGGGTCCAGAACTAACAAATACTTCCTTGCAAAAATGTACTAGTAAAGTATAACATTTTATTTTGTTATACAGATTGTAACAACTTGAATGTTACATTGTATTTTAATTATTTTACTGAGAATCATGTACACCCATGTCTAGTCTAAGAAATTTTTGACGTGTGCATTTCATTTTAAAGTTGTATATATATACAGGAACGATTGCTAAAGCAGCTAATAATCCTCAGATTTAAAGCAAGAAAAGGTTTGCAAAAAAAGCAACTAAAGATTTTTGGTTATGACAGTTTATGCCGGAGAGAGAGTTTGTCTTGAAGCTTGCTGCTGTATTTACATCCTACACCTTAAAGAAGGACCCTCATTCAGCTCAGAGTGTGACCACATAGGAGTTCCCTATGTCACAGAGTGGTAGGGTGTAGGGGTCGGTTTGGAATGGGGCCAGTGAGTGAGATACAATTTAGTGGACTTCATGAAGTTTCTATCACTTTTTAAATGTTATATGTGACATTTACCTTCCATTATTTTGTAACTTAGAATTGTCTGCGTGTGGAGACTGTGGCTTTTTTTGGGGGGGTTTCGCAGAGAATTTAGTCAATGTTTAATTACACTTTTCACCCAAGCTGTTGCACCAATACAAGTTGATCCTCACCCTCAGAAGCAAGCATGTATTTACATGGTGCAAACCAAGAACACAAATCACAGATCACAAATCACAGATCACAAATCACAGGTCATTATCAGTTCACCAGTCACATATGTCTGGTGCAAGGTCGTGTTGGTCTCTGTGTGTCTGTCATTTTAAACAAATTGGCTCCGAAGCATCCTGCCTTATGTACATTTAGAAACCAGCCCCCCCTCAATCACTACCGCTGCCACCAGCGTTGATAAAACCTCCATAATTTGCGGGAATTTCACCGGATGAAAACACATTAGGTCACACACGCTTTTCTGTCTATTTTTGTGGCCCGAGTGTGAGTTTTGGGCATTGAATGCACTTTTCAAAAGCTGGCAGAGAGCAACAGGGTGAGGCACGCCGGGCCAGGCCACCTAGCCACAACAGCTGCTCTGTGATTGTTGCCAGTGAGGACAGCGTTGATTTTTGGAAAGGAACTGAAGAAAAGTACACATCCTCCCCAAAGCTGCCAGCCCAGGCCACCGGCGAGCCTAAAAATAGAGGCTGCAATTGCCGTCTTCTTGTCACTGTTAACATCTAGGATGGCTATTTACGTCCCTGTGTACAGTTCAATTTCCACCCCCATCCCTTCTTTTTCAAAGGTTATTTTGATCTTTTGTGATCAGTGTTTTGTGATTCAAAGTGATGACTTATATTGTGACAGTTCCACGTTGTAAAGCGCGGCTGGTCTGTGGCCCGGCACACACAAGTCTTGATTAGTAAGTGCAGTTCCTCTACAAAGGGCAGAGGTTATTGAGGCCGAGCCCGGCATATGGTAGCCACTGTACAGTTGTATTATTAAAATGTTTTCGGATCCAACCACAGAGTTCTGCTGTATACAGAGGTGGAAGAAGTACTCAGATCCTTTACTTAATCAAAAGGAGAAATATTACAAGTAAAATCCCTGAATTCAAAATGCTACTTAAAGAAACCCTGTTATGCTTTTTGTGGTTTTCCCTTCCCTGTAGTGAGTTATAGTTTAAAGTTATAGTTTTGTTTGCATGTAAATGGTTTGCAAAGCCAAAATTCCCAAAGTTTCCTCCAGAGGGATTTGGTCTCCCACACACACTTTTTTTTTTAACTTAAAATGCATTTAAACATGTCAGAGTAGAAACACAAAATACCAATATGAACCTGAACATTTGCATAATATGTCATCTTTAATAAAACACTGGTATTATCAACAACATGTACTGTAGCTAAATTATGCAGATTAGCTTTTCACAGCATTATATTTTCATAGAATATTGTATTATGTTGTTTTTATTACAAAAAGTGATAGTGCGGTAGTACTGCATCATATCAGCATTTTTTGTATAACTGAGTGTTAAATAAATAAAGCAGAGGGAAAAAAAGTTAAATATTTTTTTCAGAAATCTACTGTAATAGAGAAGTACAAATTCACTTTAAATAATTATGTTCAACTGGAGTAGAAAAGTATGGCAAAATAGTGCTTTAATACAGTACTTGAGTACATTTCACCACTTACTGTTTAATAAAGCACTGTGCTCTACTGTGCAATGGCTGGGAGACTCACATTGTCTCTCTTTGTTCCTTAAAGGTGGGGTAGGTAAGTTTGAGAAACCGGCTCGAGATACACTTTTTGTTATATTCCATGGAATGCTCTTAACATCCCGATAGCAATGAATATATATGTTTTGACAAAAAATCCATAAAAAAATGTCATCTGTGGAAGCCGTAATACTGTAAAAAGTACGACCAATCATTTTAGCCGGCCGGGCTAAAATAACTGGATGGCCTACCTGCCTGTCAGCCTTCCATCTGTGCACAAACTTATCTCGTGCCCTCATTGGTCATGTGTGCGTTCGTGTGTGTTGGAGGAGGGGCTCTAAGGAAGTGACAGATTTTTTCCGGCTGTGTATTTTCAAATTCTAGCGCACTCGAGCTGGTTTCTCCAAAATTACCTACCCCACCTTTAAAGCAGTACCAAACATACTTTATATTATTTAATTAAAAAAAAGACTTAACATTTATTAGGATTTTACACTTATTGCTGACCCAATCGTTAGGCTGTATTAATCAAGCAATGCTTTAAACATGTTTAAATGTTTGAATCAGAGTCTCTGAGATTAGGATTTTTTTAAACATGTAATTAATCTGTTCTTAATTTAAAATTCAAACAAACCCCTTTCACGGAGGATGATCGTGAAAAGTAAAATCTCCAAACACTGCATATTAATCTATTATCATATTATTATGAGCCATTGGATGAGTTTGAGAGATGCTTTTTATCAGTATAATGCATTATTTTTCAATTTAAGAACTTATTTTTGGGCTAGCTGTATAGATTGATAGAACTGGCAGCCCATCTACTTGTCTTGGTCCCCATGAGGACGACCCGGGTTCGATATCCACCATCGGACCATTTGCCGCTTCTTATCCCCTCTGTCTCCCTCTTCAAAGAAAGTGTTTATTGTATAATTATTTACAGTAAAAAACATTAATTGACAAATGAATTAAAACGTATGTGGATTGCTGCTGTACAGAGTCATCTCATCGCTGTAATCCTTTCATGATTCTTTGTCTGATCTGTGTTCATAATTCTTTATGAAAGACTTCTCTCTATTGTAAAGTAGATTGAGATGAGGCTTTCATCTGCCACTTAGAGGTCTACATCCAGGATGAAATACATGTTTTTTTAACGTGTTTACACACAACTCCGGTCCAACACATCATTGCGAGGCTATTAGTCAGAGCAACAGATTTGTTTCCTCACCCCGCAGAAGCCCTGGTGGTCCGATCACTGAGCCATCTGGGCTTTGGCGCTGGTTCAGAGAGAACAGGGGCGGCAAAAAACAAGGTGTGACGGGAAACAGTTAATTCACTTGTTGATAAAGGGACACTTCCTTTCTGCTATTAGAGGCTGACGGCTTGCTTATTTGGGTTTGGACTTTGGTGTTATCTCGCCTCCCTCCTCCCCCCGTCAGTCATCGGCCCTTGGTGAAAAACACCAACTCTTCACCGAGGTCGATGCCAAGGAAACATGACCTAATAACTGCCGGTGTGTGACACTTTAGTACATGACCTTGGTGCGACCCTGTTTTTACAGTATACTCTAGTAAGTTGAATACAGTACAGTTGAGTATGTTGAAACCTCGGTTTCACACAGATAGGAGATGGGTTTAACAGAGCAAGTTAGCATGCTCATTTCAAAAACGTGTAGCAGTATGAAACAGTGAGATAGATGACTTGTCCAGATTTCATCATGTCATCATGATGAGCTGTCTTGGATCAGCATCCAGACTGAGCTAACCGGCGTTCGTAAAGTCACCACAGGCCCACATCTTGGTCATATTTATTGTATTTAATTTTCTGCACTTTCTTTTAAACACCCTATTCTGCCTTCTACATCCCCATTTTATTGTTATAGCATCCCTAGCCTTGCCTAGATAGCCACAACATGGTGAGCACTTACCATGCCTGCAGTGGTGTTCTGTATCAAAGTACATTTACTGTGCTTAAGTACGGATTTGGGGTACTTATACTTGTAAGTATTTTCATTTTGTGCTACTTCATACTGACTGTACATTTTGGAAAAATCGTTTCTAGTTACTTTACATATTCATATTATAATCTAATACAAAATATACACAAACTCATACATAAACTATGATATATTATTATTGGTTAAGATATCGAGCAGCAGTATATAAATTAATTTAATTAGCTCCATCTTTACCAGCAGCGATGAACCCCTTAATGCATTAATAACAATAATCCAGTAAATTAAGATAGATTATTCTAAATTAGGACATTATGCACAATAAGTACTTTTACTTTTAATACTTTAAGTATATTTTGATGCCAATCATTTAGTATTTTTACACTGTAGTATTTCTACTTTTACCTAAATCAAATATCCTTAACCTCTGCATGCCTATTACTGACGCAACCCCTAACCAAACATAGGAGTAGGCACAAAAGCAAAATTATTGAATTTAGGGATTGAGTAATAATGTCGTAATCTATAAATTTAAATGAGTGAAAATACAGAAGACATTATCATTAATCCAATATGATTCTAGCAAAAATAAATCTGCTTGTTTAACAGACTTTTTTTTAAATAACACAACATATTGTTACCCATACATCCTCATGCAATCAACTGCCGAGCTAGTTTACCAATCACCGCGTGTAACCACGAAAGCAAAAATAGTGGTGAGTATCATTACTAACTTCTTGGGGTGACCATGACACAGGGGGTAAATAGGCATACACCAATCACAGGGTCATTGGTTCGATTCCCACCCCCAGCAGTCAAATTTCAAATTGTCCTGGGCAAGATACTTAACACCCAAATTGCTTCCATAGTCATAAGTACGTCGCTTTAGATCAATTTATCAGATAAATAACATGTAATGTTTTGTATAACAAAAGTATGTTATAATATAATGGAATTTATTAGTAAAAATAAGTATGTAGGAAAACTAGTTAATGTTACACTTTGGAATAATTACCCCAAATGATAGACATTAAGGCTTGGTGGTATCCCTGTGTTTTAGTACCGGAGTTGTCCTCTGAGTGGCGCTGTGAGGTCAGGATTCAGCGGTTAGCAGAGGGAGGAGCAGAGCAGAGCAGAGCAGACATGAAAAGACTTGAAAAGCTTGAGTTGTGCTGCAAGGGTTTTGCTTTGATACAAATCTAACAGCAGTAGAGGAGCGGACCAATTTTTTAATGAATGGTCCCTTCCTTCAACCAAAAGAACTTGCAACCGTTCTTTAAAACTTTTTTTTTCTCTTTTAAAGAGGCAGTCGAAACATAGTACTGTTGCATATAAAAAAAACCTTACCTGAATTTGTCTTTTTTGCGTTTACTTGCCTCTTTTGGTTGTTTTCTTAAGAAGGCCATAGAGGAATGATTTTAATTAGATCTTTATAATTTCTTAAACCTATGAAAAAATTGTTCTTTTTTCTGATTAGAGTTTATTACCCTTGTATTATAAATATTTGTGACTCGTAAAATCCAGACTCACATTTGGACCACACTTTATTTATCTTAATAATTTACCCTACAAATGGTTGCAGAGGAAACACACAATTACGAATAGCTTTTCTAAAAGAGCAGATGTTCTTTTAAAAGCATTTTCCCCCTCAACCTGCCATATCGTCAAGAGGATTAGGGCTTTGTACATTACTCTGTACATTTGATTTAACCGTGTTTGTTACAGTGTGTGTGCCATCAAAGGTAAGAGACTTGTGTTTGTTGCAGGCTCCACCGGCAGGCTTCTTCTCCCCTGCGGTCGGCCAGAGCCCGGCTCGGCTTGAGTCAATAAACGGAGAGCTCAGCGCAAAACCACACTGCAATCGAACAAGCTGTTTACTCTGAAAATTAGCCCTCCCTTGTACTTTTGGGGCTTTTAAAGCGACCAAAAATACACAGTGCGAGGAATATGTATCTTGGCCCGCTTTCGGGGCCCCGCCAAAGACCTTTTTCCTTTTTGTACAAACCCTAATAACTCAATCTCCACAACCACTAAGCTCTCTTATCACTGGGTGCCCGCAACTGCACTCATCATTATTTGATTTGCAAAATTGCGATAAAAGAAATAATAAAGCAGGCTTGCAATTACACAGAGAAGGCACTTGTGGCTTCCAGCTTATTGCCCACCATGTGAATAGTTCACGCTCTGAGAAAGCCAAAGCCTTTCAATGTTGCAGGATCAATAGATTTGACATCCCACCTTTGCTCTGCTGCAGTGTGAGGATAATGGGTTTGTTTTCTCTCTTATTTGAGTTGATCTGTGTTTCTGAAGCTTAAAGCCAGTAAAAGTGTTGGTTTTACACCAATGCATAACAGGTTGTTAATAACACCATCCTTTGTAAGTGTACAAGATATCATTCATAAATACAGTTATTTGGCTTGGGTCAAATAAAACAACATATTGTTGATAGAAATTCAAGATTTTCTCAGCTATAACGGAAATCATTTTTGTTAATTAATGTATTGATTACAAATTCAAAGACTTTATTTGTTATATCCACAATAGTTTCAGCATATAAGTTCCTCCAGCAATGCACTATAGAAAGAGGAAATGAAAAGTGCAAGGGAATGGTTAATGGTATGTGTTATATTGTAAAAGTAAATATAGTAATCCATATACACAACTCACTAGTAATATTCCAGCTTGAAAGTAAACCTATTGTATTCGCATTACACGCCATTCATTTAGACTGCCAAAACCCTAAATTGATATCATATCTTGTTTTTTGCCCGCTATTCAAACAGAGCAACTGTCAATCACTATTCATTACAACAACAACAACAACAAAAGTGAACTCTGCATCGGCTGCAGTATAATCACCTATAACATAGAATGTTTATGTAGGAAATGTTGAATTATTGTGCCCATATGTGTTTGTTATCATACAGTATACTGTATAATACCAAAGGTTATTTTGATTGAGTTAAAACAAATAGAAATACCAAAATTGTCTGTTTTGCAGAACATATTTTATACAAGCAATATGCAATAAATTCCTTGTGCTGAAGATGTGAATTATGGTGTTTTGTTTGTTTAACCTTGTCTGGTGGATGATTGTCACTGGACTCCTTTATCTCCTTTTAAGTCCTGCCAAATCCAATCAAAATAAACGTAAGCAACATTCTGCAAAGTTCTGATACCTAAACGGCAAAATTAAGTTTAGCATCTAAAAGATTCATAAAAGTGTAGTTTATACAACAAAATGTTGAATACTGGCGCAATGAATATACCATATTTATGCAGTATGGACGGCAAGCAGTGTGTATTGATTAAGTTAATGCTGTTTGTAGATTATTGAAATACTTTTTTTTTAAAAGTATTCAAACATATATGTACATTGAACAGCTTGAAACAAGTTATTTTCACTTTTTATAAAATCAAGAAGATGTTTCAATCGATAACATTATGCATAATGGGCATTTCAACATTTCCATTATCACTTACACTAGGAGAAAAACATTAAAAAACACATTTATTTTTGCCTTTTCTCACAATTACTGTAAGTTAAACGAGTTAGAAGGGAGAACAAATGGTACAGTTTTTTATAGTATTAGCTCATTGAAAAACATTGAAAAAGGCCTTCATCTCTTAATGATCAGAGATGATCTTTTTTGATCACAAAGCTAAATATCTTTAAAATATTAAAGTGTCCCATGTCTCACCTTGTAGTTTTTTTTTTTTTTTTTACATTGACATTTTGAAAAAAAGAGAAAAACAGGAACCATGTAATGAACTCTTTCGTTCTCAAACTGTCTCTGCCTCTCCTATTTAGTCTCCTTTGGTTTGTAAGTGTGTGTGTGTGTGTGTGTGTGTGTGTGTGTGTGTGTGTGTGTGTGTGTGTGTGTGTGTGTGTGTGTGTGTGTGTGTGTGTGTGTGTGCGCGCGCGCGCGTGCATTTGCACCCCCTCTTGCCAAAATGCACACATACACCTCCTGCTTTCCCTACATCCCTCTTTACTGTGAGCTACTAGCTCCTTGACACAAATCAGATGATACACACACACACACACACACACACACACACACACACACACACACACACACACACACACACACACACACACACACTCACTCATAATGTTGGGTTGTGGATGTCATCTGATCCAGTGGAGATGTCTGACCCCCCTCCAGCTCCTCTTGCTGGTTACTCAGTCATGTCTGATGAAGCCAGATAAATACAGACATGCTGTAAACTTAGATATCTGATTTCAGGGTGCTGTTTGTGTGTGTTTTTAAATTAGCGCGCGTTCCATTCACTGAATTGTTTTCTTATGATTTAGGATGGGCTGTGTGTAGGAAGTTTGAATCAGTGTTTTTGGATGTAGTGTATATGAGTTGTGTTTCCTCATTGCTAGTGTATCTTCCTCCTTATTACAACACAAACTGCTCTCATAGCCCCTTCTTTCCTTTTTCACATTTCAGATATTATGAAGGAATACCAAAAAAGATCATGTCTTGAATTTTTTTTCATTTTGTCCGCTGAGTGTTTGGTTTTTTATTAGCTCCCTGACATGAGAAATGTCAATGAAAATATAAAAAAAAAACGTTAGCTTGCCGTTTGGGAGCGGAGGACTGGGCAGGAAGCCATTTTCACACAGGCCAGCCTGACCCTCACTCTTAGCTTCGACTGCAAATAGTAAACAAGCAATGTCGTCGTCCGTGCAGAAAGAAAAGACAGGCGGGAAAGGGAAAACTGAGAAGATAGATCCCTCCGCCGCGAGGTTACCTGAGAGACAAGGGAAAAGAAGATGACATGATGGCTTTTCCACCCGTGTTCCGATTCCTTTGCAAAACAGTAAATCCTGTGAAGTTTATTTTCTTTGCAGCATCTGTGTTTTATAAGGGCTCTTTTAATTTGTTTTTACTCTGTCCAGTGGGGATCCCAGCTCCTTCTTCTTCTTTTTTTCCTTCCCCCTTTATGTTCGACCTTTTTTAGCCCTCCCTGCATTTATCTCTGTCTCCTTCTTTCCTCCCCTGTGGAAGTTAGTGTTTTAATAATAATACTTTGGGGAACTGGGATAGTAGAACCGCTTTCTTCTTCGGCACAAAAAGAGTCCAACCCCTCTTTTTTCAATCCCCTGCTTTAATCCCTCCCTCCTTTAGGACTATCAAGGTATGAATGGTGGTATAGGGGTGTCGAAACTAGGGCCCGGGGGCCAACTGAGGCCCATTGTCTATTTTGAATTGGCCCTCAGCAATTTCAAAAAGTATAATGGACAATGGCCCACTCCTGAAACTTGTGCTATTCCTTTATTGTACTTCTTAAATATATATGTAAACATATATTACACGGTAGTATTCATGTGTTAAAAAGCCCACTTTTCAAATAAATTCAGTCAATTAAAGTTGAAAACATTTTCTTACAAATCCTAGCCAAATAACTGATTTGCATAACCAGCTTGAAATATACCCTTCCTATTTCCCCTTTGTTATAAGCGATCTCAGGCTTCTGTTTTAAGGAATGAGCAGCAAACCGTTTTTGTAACAAAAATAAATGAAACCCTATAGAAGCTGTTATTTTTCTTAAAGCATATTCAAGTGTCAAGCATAATTTACCTACATTTGATTGATTTTGCTAACTTATAACTTAACTTATGAGGCAATATAACTCATCTCTAGTGAGTGTCCCAGCCCTTCGTATGATTTTCGGTATGTGGCCCTCAGTGAACAAAGACTGACACATTGTTGCTGATATAGGCCAATTTTTTAATAGAACTGCACTTAGAAGGGGTGGTAACAACTTAAAATGTTGGTGCATATATAGTACTTGTGTTTTATTACCAATGTAAAAACAATATATGTTATCCTATTAAAACAATATGGAAATAGAAGTGGACTGCATTTATATAGCACTTCTTGACGACCTCTCAAAGTGCTTTTACATATACAGTACAAGCCGGCAGAGTCTGCCATACAAGGTCATCTGCTCTGGAGCCTAACATTCACACACCATTGGCCACTCCATTGGGATCCATTGTGTTTAGGGTTAGTAAGTATCTTGCCCTGATTCAAATCAAGGAATTGTTGGAAATACCTGATCAAAGAATAATCACTTTTCTGACTTCTTTTATCTTTTTAAATGAAAATGTATTTTGGAATTTAAACACAAGTGTCCATTGCAATTTTCCAATGAGCACTGATTGGGAGCACGCTTGTGAACTGTCAACGGGGGGGCATGCATAACACAGCATAACACCGGAGCCCCGCTGCGGGGAAACTTTGGCGCTGTTCTGAGTTTGTTCTAATCTGTCAAAATGACGGACGGCTTTCAGATTTTTCCGTCATTGTTAAAAAAAAATCCGTCATAGACGAAAAATATTCGGTTAACGCGAACTCTGCCACAGACATATATTGGTCAGTATATCCTAAGTATTGAGGAAAGCGAGCCAACCCTTATTTTAGGTAGACAGTATTAGAGGTTGCGCCAAACAGCCCATATTTTAATATAACATAATTGCTATACATGAAATAATTGCTATACTTTTAATGACGGTCTGGCTAAGATTCCTGATCTAAAAGCTTTAGCAGAGATATTATTCTCTGACAAGAGTCCAATTCTGTTGAACAAATCAACCAACTGGTGTAAAGTTGTTATTACACACTACAACTGTTGCCTTTTGCATGCAAAGAGCGGTTTAATCTTGTTGGCCTGGAAGTAAGCGAAATATATCAACTGTGCAAAAGCATAAAGTCTAGTGAAAACCGTAAAAAGTGTTCCCTTGCTGAGACTTCATCTTTTTTTTGTTCTCTTCCTTACTCTGCCTCTTAACCCAAATCCTCTTCTGACCTGCTAGAGTTTTCTTTTCCCTTGACTGAAATATTCTCTTCTGGCAGAACAATTCAAATAAGACAAAGTGTCCGTGGATACACAAAGTCTTCAGAGCTTGTCCTTTTGCACGTTGGCTCCTCGTCGGCAGCCTACTGCTTGCATTGGATGCAAATTGGGTATTAAAAGAGGGGAGAGAAACATGAGATAGCGTGTCAGGGACTGGCTGAGAAGAGGGAAAGAGTGCGAAGGTTAGAGTGAGAGGCTTAATGCGAGGAGAGAATGCAAATGCTGTTGAGACAGGGATGGATGGATGGATGGAGGGGAGCTGGATGGATGGTTGGATTAAAAGGAGAAAAGGAGACGAGGGTCAGGTGACAGTGTGACTTTTTGGCAGGGTCAGAGCTTTTCTCCGGACGACACGACGGAGCTGGATTTGCATTGATGGATCTTTTTTCCATGGGAATGTCATGTATCAGTGCTTGGGCACATCACGCCCCGGTCATTAATCAAATCATGGCCTCCGTCGAGGGCTATCTGTCTGTCTGACGGACTCTTTTCATCTGTCTCCCTCCCTCTCTTTGTAGTATCCTTGGTCAGCCCTTTTCCTTTCTGACTTACTTCTTACTTGTTTCTATTTATTGAAACTAATGCCTTAGCACTGGCTTAGAACATAGAACAAATCTGTACAGTTACATTTAAAAAAGAGGATTTCTATACCATAAGCGTCTTTGAGTTTCCTGAAAAGCGCTATACAAGTCTCATGTATTATTATTATTATTATTTATTATAAATACTTGTTGTAGAACAAGGAAAAGTAATTTCTGCAGTAATGTAGTATCATTGATAGGCACAGGTAGTAATTATGGTACAGGCCAAATATAGACTGGTTATACACTTGGCAGACATTCCTTACATTTCAGAATGATTTTAAATCACAACTTAATTTAAAAATCCTTAAACTATTTCTAAGTGTAAAAGTATGTAAGGCAAGGCACATTCATTAATATAGCACAAACTAAAACAATCTAAACAAGAAAGGTCAAAAATCAAAATACAAGAATGAAACAGAATTTTCGAATAATTTCTTTTTTTGATTTAATAAAAAGCAATAATGTAAACACACATTTACAAAAAGCATATGTAGTCTTCATTCTGATATTTGTTTTAACCTTTCTAAAATGATGGACATGATTTCCACTCCCATTCTTTGACATTAGTAGAGGTAAACACTCCCTTTATCATTTGTTAGCATACCTTTACTCAATTTGTCTACAAGCCACCACATACACAGACACACACACTTCACTGCTGCCTGTCTCTCAGACATCCAAGCTGTCTTCCCATGTATCATCTTCTGGCCGTCCGTGATCTCAAACACGTTCCACATGAAGTCGTCTTCACTGGGGGGGGTTATGACAGTTGAGGAGCACTTTGCCTTGAGTGACAACACGGCATGATCATCAACTCCCGCATCTGTTCTAGAACCCACAGTGAGGCTTATTTTTTAAGGGTGGGGGATTACCGCGTATAAAGCAGTGAAGCTAAAGTCCTTTTTTGAATGACGATGCTAAATTCGTCAACACCCCCACCCCCAAATCCCAACCCTCCACTCCCTTCTTTGCTGAAGCACCATTATGGCTATTCAGGCTGCTTCCTACAGGAAGCAGCCTGAATAGCCATAATGGTGCTTCAGCAAAGAAGGGAGTGGAGGGTTGGGATTTGGGGGTGGGGGTGTTGACGAATTTAGCATCGTCATTCANTCTCCTTCAGCCTCTGCTGTTGCCAATGGAGATCCACATATCCTGTAATACAAAACCTTCTCTCCCATCAAAACATGAACTATTTCTTCTTCCCATCAAACCACTCAGCCCTTCTGTCCTCCACTGCTTCATCCTGAGCTTTTAACACACACACACACACACACACACACACACACACACACACACACACACACACGATACAAAGACACACATCTCAAATCAAATGCAGCTCAAGCTAAACATAATCAGACCATGTCGAAGGTCTAATGAATGTAACCAGGTATATAGGGAGGGAGGCTGCTAGCTTGTGACACTCATTATTTAACCAAAGACATACAGTTAGCCTCCATCTTACTGGGTAACACTCCTTTCACATTTGTGAGTAAGGCAGGCTGAGATAATCTCTGGTACGAAAAGTCATGCAATTGTGTGCATGTAAAATAAACACATGATTTGTTTTTTATTTCAAACAAAAAAGCCAAAGCATATTTCATTGTGTAAGATAACATGTGGCAAGAAATGTTTATATTGTACAATAACCAATATTATTTTATAAATCCATTAAAAGAGTTCTAAAGCAGCCCACAGTATTACTGTGGGCAAAATCCTGGTAACATCTCAATTGTAGCCAGGTTTTATGAGAAATTGATTCCTGCATTATGATACATTATGTCAGGAAAATGCTAATTATTAAGTTGAAATATGGTTCATATTTTTGAATGGAACTTGTTTCTGTTATCGGACTCAGTTTCTCATGTTGCTGTTATTTATATACATCATTTCTATAAGCTCAGTTCCATTTACCTCTTTTGTAAAGGGACACACATCCCTAAAGCTTATTTCTAAACCTTGAGAGAAAAAAAACTGCATGGCAACATACCACCAGGGCCAAGTACAACACTATGGGTTTGTATTGTCACGTTGGTACAATGGGAAAAGAAACAGTCACATAGAAACAGTAAGAAAGAAACATTACACTATAGGGGGAAAATAAATGTGGATAATAAAACAAATATGCCCCCGTAATCCTGTGACAAAGCCACGACAAATACAAGAGACCCTGCTGATTCAATGTGCAGCAAAAAAAAAAATCCAAGTTCAAGTGCTTTCAAAAGAAATAAAGAGCTAACCACAATACGCTCTCTGAATGTTTTCCTTGTTCCATTTGTTGCCTTAATAGATGAGTGACAGCCACGCAATATAAAGGACTGAAAAGGAGGAAGGGGGGGACGCGAAGACAAAGAAAACAAGGCGGACATCAAAGGTTACAATAAAGGTATAGGAGGAGAGTGCCTCGTCTTTATTTGGAAAGGAGCGATCAAGAGGAGGCTGAATGCGAGCGGAAAGGGACTGCTGAGTGTTTTGGACCAGTCTTTTAGATCATTAACGTGTAGCTCTGAGATTCATTAGTCCTGCCAAACCTCCGCGTTGTGGGCCTCTAAAGGGCCGTCCTTCAGACCTCCGCTGGCCCACAATGCCGCATGACCTTCAGAGGCGGAGAGGAGACCATTACACAAACTTGTCCTTCATTTCCTTCTGCTCCTCTATTGGTAAGACTAACAGAGGTCTGTACCGGGACCGATCCTGAAAGTCCTCCAGATTTCAAAAGCTACACCCCGAGAGCTTGGGCAGCCACCTTTTGTGTTGAGGTTTGGAGAGGGG